>NC_089788.1:40316204-40368704 GCF_040412425.1 Macrobrachium rosenbergii
TAATAATAGTAACATCAGAATTTATATCAACAATAAAAATTCACTTTCCTCACTGATCACCTTTCGGTTAGGAAAAAAAATGTATAACAAAAGAAAAAAGATTGGCTGACCATGCTAGATTTCTCAGGAGATAATCGACAGCCTCCCTTTATCTCAATGGAAGAGGACGACCATACATTCTAGCCGTTCCTCAGAAAATGTATGATTTCAGGAACATTTACTGAATTACATTTCATCAACTATGACGTAACAAAAATAATCATACAAAAGAGATGGATAAGGTGCGTGCAAAAAAAAATTGACAAAAATTTAACACCATTTCATAAAATCCTTGTCTATTTTGTCTATATCACAGAAATGTTTTTATAGGTATAAGTCCATTACTAACAGGTAAGGGTCAGCAAGTCTTTTCCAGTGTGCCTTCTGATGAACTCTGCAGCATGAAAGCCTGAAAAAGTCTTGCTAAAGAGATGGCAGAGGAGGGATACAGGAAAAATTCCATGAGACTAGGCCAGAACAGGGTGAGACTGAATATCCATTTGCAGCTAGGCAACACATATTTCAATAGATGGATTGGGATGGCTGAACACAGCAAAGAGTTTAATGAAATGCTTTAGCTCATATACTTACCAGGGAACAGCTTGTCAGCATATGTTAAACAAAAATGGCACCATTTCTCAGGGAAAAAGTACCAAAAGAAATTGTGAGATGCAAAGCTTGTGGAGAAGCACTTTGAGGTTTATGGGCTAAGCTTAGTTGAACGTTGGTACCCAATGAATAAGTCTAGAGGGAGTATGAAGAAACCCAGGGACTACACGACGGCCAAACAAAGGCAGACTGACAGAAATGAAGGTACTGTAGGTGCATTGTGTGTCATAGGCTAGAACTCCTAGCCAAAGAATGCGCTCCCTTTAGGAATAAGGCTGAGCAGAAACAGACTAACAAAAATGAAGGTAGGTGCTTCACGTGTCACAAACCAGGACATTTAGCTAAAACCTGTGCTTCCAAAGGGTAAAGACTAGCAGAAACTCAAGCAAAAGGCAGCCAGTGTTATGGTAGTGGAATCCAATTGAGGTGACCGCTATCATGTTTTGTGGGGATGTCAACATAGACCAGATGGAAGACAATATGGAGCATGGTAGGCTGAAGCTGGTGGATAGAGCTGAGCTACTTGTTGTGCTAGGAGCATACAGATCTGCAGAACAGAGAAGAACCACTATAATTTACTAGATAATGAATGGTATGCAGACAAGCCAGTAACTGGTCTGAGAGATAGGTTGCACAAATGCATTTGTATGTAAAACTTTGATTCTTTAGGGTCCTATGACTGATAGAGGTAACTGTAGATATCCAGCTGTAAAGATTTATGAAAGCTGATGGATGGAGTTCGTGGATGGAGCTGAACTACTTGTTGTGCTAGGAGCATACAGATCTGAAGAACAGAGAAGAACCACCATAATTTACTAGATGCTCGTAGTGAATGGTATGTAGAGAAGAGATAGGTTGCACAGGTGCAGTTGTATGTAAAAGTTTGGTTCTTGGGGACCATATGGCTGATAAGAAATGGATTTGTGTACTCACTGATAGGAGTATCTGTAGATATCTAGCTGGAAAGCTTTGTAAAGTCACCAAATCGGCGCCAGGATAGTGTTTCGGCAGCGCCATTAATTAAGTCTCCGCTGAGCTTGTTTTCTTTGGTGACTTCCCGTTTTCTTCAAGCTCAATTAGTCACGCCTAAAACGTGCCAGGTCACGCATTTTAATCATTTTTACTTTATGGTATTTATACGAATGTCACACATTGTGTATCACATGTTTCTTCATTCACAGGCATCAAGACTGTATCTATATCGTAGCTCTGTATGTTTTGTATTGTAATTTGTACTCGTTCACTGCATATTATTGTTTATTGTTTCGACCTCAGGTCACAGTCAATTCCATTGTCTCTCACGGCCCGGCGTCAGTCGGCCGCAATATAAACTGCCGGGATCTGTAATAAAGTAGCAGTAACTTTTACCTGCTCGTTTCTTTGACACCTTACAGTGGTGACCCCGGAGTATCCCGGAGCCATTAGCGGACTCACCGCGGCGACTCAGTCTTGGCTCCAGGATTTCTCCAAAACGCTCTTAGCGGCCTAAACACGGCGCTGTAACCAGCGTTTGGCGTGCTGACTCGTCGGCGTACCCCACCAGCGTCACTAGCGGAACCACACGGCGCACGAAAGTGCGTACTGGCATGATACCCCACTCCAGTAAGGGTCAAGGGAGCGAGCATGGGCGGATATCCCCTCCTTCATGCAGTTAAACGCGGACCCCGCGGACTCCGAGGTTTACCTACCTCCCATCACAGCCACGCCCGCCCCCAACGAGGCCCTCCCGCAACTCCCACCAGCGCCCCGAACACACGGCGGCCGGGCAACACAATCGCGGGCCGCCCTCACTGTAAAGCTGCCGCCCGTTTCGCAGGGGAACCCATCGATGTGGCTGCGCAGGGTGGAGAGCCACTTCAGAATCGCGGACCTCACGGACGAAATCCTACAGGCCGACACAGTGCTCAACGCCCTTCCGGAGGGCGTGTACAGAAAACTCATCTCGCGAGTACCGAAACACACACCCTCACATACAGCACCACAAAAAGTTTCCTCCTCGAAGCTTGCTCCCTGCCCATCGCCGGCGGGCCGCCCGTGCTATCGACCTTGCCAATAATCCACGCCACGACCTCAATCCAAGAGGCGCAGGGCATGGTCGTAGATCTCCTGTCAATACCAGACTTGGGCGGCACAAACAAGCGGCAGGAGATAAGCTTCATCGGGAAATCTACCTTCGCCAACTCCTCCCGGAGTGCGCAACCAGATCGCTCACCCCTACACCATGCCTGTCGAGGACCTCGAGGCGGCACAACACCTCACAGACTCCGTCAAGGCTTCACAGCGGCTAAAACCGGCCACACAGCCGGTCAGCTCCGTCCAGCCTGAAAGGGCGTAAGAGCAGCCCGTCAACGCCATCGCCAACAGACGTCCACCGAACCACAGCAGACGGAGGTCCCGGGCTTCTGTCGCTACCACAAGTGGTTCGGAAAGGGCGCCGAAACTGCCTGCCGCCCTGCTCGTTCAACCGTTCAAAAACGCGGGGTGGCGGCCAGCAGGACAGGCCGCCATGGCGGCCGAAGAACCCAGGGCCTCAAAAACAGTAGGTTTTACGTCGCGACACCGTCTCCGGCAGGATGATGCTGGTCGACACAGGAGCCTTTAAGTCGGTCTTCCCAGCATCCAGAGGACGCAACCAGACACCAGACCCGGCCGCTTTCCTGACGGCCGCCAACGGAACCCCATCCTCTCCCACGGCACCAGGCTCCTGTCGATCTCCATCCTTGGCCAGAGTTACTCCTGGGACTTCATCGTCGCGGACGTAGGAACCCCATTCCTGGGGGCGATTTTCTGGCGCACGCCGGCCTGCTAGTCGGCGTGGGGCGCAAGCGCCTCCTCGATACCGACTCCTGCGGTCTCTCCCGTTAACGGCGGGACCCAGACCCACCATCAGCGCGTCGCCCCCACCAGTATGCACACCTTCTGTCGGGTTCCTGAGGTATTTAAGCCCGAGCCGCCAAGTCCCGGGGCCCCAGCCAAGCACGGCATATACCACCATATAGTGACTAAAGGGCCCCCGACACATGCAGTTCATGCAGCTTCCCCCTCAGCGCCTTCAGGAGGCGAAAAAAGCATTCAGCGGAGATGGAACAGATGGGCATCTGCAGGAAAGCCTCCAGTCCATGGGCCTCCCCCTCCACATGGTGCAGAAACCGGACGGCTCCTGGAGACCCTGCGGCGACTACAGGCGGCTCAACATTGCAACAGAGCCCGACCACTACCCTCTACCCAATATGCAAGACCTCACGGCCTCCTTTCACGGGGCCAAAATATTCACTAAATTGGACCTTCTTAAATCTTATTTCCAGGTACCTGTTGCGCCAGAGGACATACCAAAGACAGCCATCATCACGCCCTTCGGGTCCTATGTGTTCGCCTTCTCCACCTTCGGGCTGAGGAACGCCGGGGCCACCTTCCAGCGGCTCATGGACAGCATCCTGGGGACCTAAAATTCTGCGTCTGCTCGTCGGCGACATTCTCATATTTTCCAGGTCTCTGGCGAACACCAGAGGCACATCAAAGCAGTCCTCCAGCGCCTCCAAGAAAACGGCCTCGTCGTCCGTTTCGACAAGTGTACCTTCGGCGTCCAGAAAGCAGAATTCCTGGGTCACGAGGTGTCTCCGACAGGCGTCCGCCCTCTTACATCGAAAGTGGCAGCCGTGGCCAAGTTCCCGACACCCACCTCCATCAAGGCCGTCCAGGAGTTCCTTGGGATGGTAAACTTCTACAGGCGGTTCATCCCGGGATCGCGCACACCACGGCCCCTGACGGAAGTCTAAAAAGGTCAAGAAGTCCCTGTCTTGGGGACCCAGCCAGCAGCAGGCCTTTTCCCTGACGAAGCCGCCCTCACCAAGGCAACGCCTTGGCACACCAAGATCCCAAGGCTCCCCTCCAGCTGACGACAGACGCCAGTAACGTTGCCTGCGGTGCTGTTCTGGAGCAAATCATCAACGGCGCCCCCAGCCCATCGCCTTCTTCAGCAAGAAGTTCAGTCCCGCAGAGTCCCGCTACAGCACCCGACAGGGAACTCTGCGCGATGTACCAGCGCAGTTCGGCACTTCAAGTTCCTCCTGGAGGGACGCCCTTCACAATCTTCACAGACCACCAGCCACTGGTTCACGCCTTCACGAAGCAGGGGGACGCATGGTCTTCAGACAGCAGCGCCACCTCTCAGCCATAGCCGAATTTACCTGTTCCGTCAGGTACCTCCCCGGCAAGAAAAATCCCGTAGCAGACGCCCTCTCCAGAGTCGAGTTGAACGCCCAGTGCAGCAGTGTAGATTACCAGGACCTTGCCAGAGAACAGGCGCTGACCCAGAAACCCCAGCATACCGCACCGCCATCACATCCCTCAAGTGGCGGGACGTGACCCTCGCCCCGGAGGCCCCAGCCTGCTCTGTGACATCAGCACAGGCCAGCCCCGCCCTTTGGTTCCAGCCTCACGCCGCCGCCAGGTATTCGACATCATTCACGGCCTCTCACACCCCTCCGGCAGGACCACGGCCAAACTGCTCTCAAAAAGTTCGTCTGGCACGGGGTGCAAAAGGACGCCACAGCCTGGGCAAAACAGTGCCTGCAGTGCCAGACCAGTAAAGTGGGTCGTCACACGCAGTCGGGGTAGGCGAGTTCCCACAGCCAGGCGCGCCGGCCACATCCACATCGACATCGTCGGGCCCTTCCCCATCAGGCGGATCCAGATACCTCCTCACGGTGGTAGACCGTTCGACGAGGTGGCCCGAAGCCACACCCATGCAGAAGCCACCGCCAGCGGCGTGCGCTGCGGCCCTGCTCTCCAGTTGGGTTAGCGGCCCGGCGTCCCGGACCACATCACAACCGACAGGGGCCCCGCTTTCCTCTCCGAGTTGTGGTCTGCCCTGGCTCAACTGCTGGGAACCACGCACCACACCACCACAGCGTACAACCCAGCGGCCAACGGCCTGGTTGAACGGTTCCACAGATCATAAAGTCATCCCTCATGGCCCGCTGCACCGCCGAGGACTGGAAACATCAGCTGCCGTGGGTCCTCCTCGGGTTGAGGACCGCCCCCAGAGCCGGCGGCACCCCATCCGCAGCTGAACAAACCTATGGGGAACCCCTCGTGGTGCCGGGAGAGCTCGTGACGGATGAACGCCACTCCCCATCTCTGCAGAGGCTCCAGCGACGTGGCGGCAAGTTCGCCCCTTGCAGGCGCTCATACATCGACAAAGCAACCACCTTCATGCCGCCACAGCTGTCATCCGCCACCCCGTCTTCGTCAGAGTCGGCGCCCGTCCGTCCACCACTAACTAAGCCCTACAGGGGACCCTTCCGCGTGCTGGAGCGGAACAGCAAGGCGTTCAGCTGGCACTCCCAGGCAGAACGACTGGGTTTCCATAGACCGGCTAAAGCCCGCCTTCCTGTCGGAGAGTCCCGGCAGCGACGCAGCACCCCTTCCGCCCAAACGCACTCCAGCACGCCCTCACCCCCCCAGGAGCGCGCCGCCCAGGAAGGAACCGCCCAAACAGCAGCCTCACAGGCGGGAGGCCCCTCAGTTATCTTCAAGAGCCGCGGCACCCTTCAGCATCCCAGCAGATACAGGGATTAATCAGACGCGTCCCTCGTCTTGGGGAGTATTTGTAAAGTCACCAAATCGGCGCCAGGATAGTGTTTCGGCGGCGCCATTAATTAAGTCTCCGCTGAGCTTGTTTTCTTTGGTGACTTCCGTTTTCTTCAAGCTCAATTAGTCATGCCTAAAACGTGCCAGGTCACGCATTTTAATCATTTTTACTTTATGGTATTTATACGAATGTCACACATTGTGTATCACATGTTTCTTCATTCACAGGCATCAAGACTGTATCTATATCGTAGCTCTGTATGTTTTGTATTGTAATTTGTACTCGTTCACTGCATATTATTGTTTATTGTTTCGACCTCAGGTCACAGTCAATTCCATTGTCTCTCACGGCCCGGCGTCAGTCGGCCGCAATATAAGCTGCCTGGATCTGTAATAAAGTAGCAGTAACTTTTACCTGCTCGTTTCTTTGACACCTTACAGCTTTATGTAAACACTACATTATGAAGAAGAGTAACATACTATGTGCCTAAATAGCAATATATATGACCTTATTTTTGGAAATATTCCAGGCATATAAAACCCCAAAGAAATTATCAAAGCTGAAGCTGAAATAGTCTAGAAAGCTATAGGGACAGACAACTAAAGGGATGAGCCAGTTGTGAGGCTAGCATAAGTGTTTCACGTGTATGGGAATGTTTTTGTATTTGACCTTACTACAGAATATACAGATCGCAACATAAACTCTTGATTCAGATATTGATTTTCTGGAAGACTTTTTTTGAGGACCCTCACTACTACTACATACTTCACTACTACATTCACCTACTTTCCTTTTCAGAGTCTCTAAGTCTCTTTTCAGGGTGAAAATGCTCCTACATTTTCGATGATCGAACACAATTGGAACTTCTTTGTCTTGAGAGTTTTTGCAATGTCTAGAATGGGGATATGATTCCTGACTTTGGCAGCTTCAAGTAAGGTTAACCAGGAATCATGGCTTTGAGGACTAATTAAATGTTCATCTCCTTCGGATACTGCCTGGTGTATGATGCACAGTTTCTTAGCTGGTTTCTGTGGTGTCTCCATGCTGATGGACATTCCAGGCCTCTTACATATACACAGCTACCACTATACCTGAAAAAGGAAATAAAATATATATATATATATATATATATATATATATATATATATATATATATATATATATATATATATATATATATATATATATATATATATACATACTATAATTCAGGTAACCTAGATACTTTTCTTTCAGATAAAAAAAAAGTGTTGGTGTAAGTAATTAGAGAATTTCATTGGTGTCGGATGGGATCGTTCGTCTAGGATGGATTTTGCTTATTTGTGTTTTAGCTTGGTTATACACAGAAACATGGAACCCACAGCAAGTTATTATATATCAGTGTGTTCCCAGACTCGGGGCAGTACCCTAAACCATTAAATCTCTGAATTGTTGAATAGTATGGTCATGGAGCAAAACATAATTAACTTGACACTAAAAAATTCTCCATTTTCTCTACTTTGATGCATCAAAATCTGACCTTATATTACACGTAGGTTAATAATATTTACAGTGGTGATTGACCTAATACGTATGTATAGTCTGGTAAAATTTCAGAAATCTGCATTAAAAATTTTCCTCTCCATAGTCAAAAAAGTGTTTTCCCAGAGACCTTCAAAATTCACCTGAATGTTTCCAATAAATGGCCGATAACACATACAAAGCTACAACTGCCACAATGCTATCACATGTTTTCTAACACTAGACATATATACCTACCCAAAAAACACTATGAGCATTCTCCCCCTGTTTGATACCGATGAGCCAAAAATCGGACCCTGGCTGACGGACTAAATGGGGAAATTCGAGAAACCAGACAGGTAAAACAGATTCCTGTCGAATGACTAAATTTACAACAATTTACACATTAACAGAAATGGGGAAAATCCACTTCGTAGAACACTGTTGGGTGAGGGCCAGTGACTATGACCATGGCACAAGCACAAGGTGAACAGATGATTCCAACAGCTAGCAACTCCATCTGCAACTGAAAATGCATTTGGTTACTTGCACAAAAATAGGTAGCATAATTAAGGAATCGAGGGGGTTGCACATAAAATGCCAAAGCAACTTGATTCTAGGCACTGGTATACACGTGAACTTGGGTATTTACACACTGCACTAAACAAATCAAGTCTTGTGAAAAATTGCACTTCAGAAAAGAAAATAAATTCAGTAGAAGAATAATAGATTCATGACTGACTCAAAACCTTGCTTCCGGTACTTTACCTTCTTGTCAGAGACAGGGGACCTCGTCTTCAGTGCCAGTATGGAGGGCATGAATTAGGGGCTTTCAGCACAAAGAAAGACTCAGGCTCAAAGCAGCCACATGGGAAGAATCAAGGCTCTGATGGAGTGGGTGAGAAAGGGACAAGTTTCTGGATTCTGGGGTCAGGCGTTTCTGGCCAGCTCCGCCCGAGTGCCACCATTTAAGACCTTGGTGAATTACAATTCATCTCCTCCCAGATGGCAGTGTCTGCTTGCTTCACAGTCCGTTCTATATGCTTTCAAGCCATGTGGTAGGCCCTGGCCACGTGGTGATTCTGTTGTTAAGGCCTGGGTGCTATAATTTTTGGAGTTAAACTCCTTCGCTGGCTCATCTGCGCTTCCAGCGGGGATTTGGCTTCCGAAAGGCGGTACCTAGAAGAAAGGCTCGAGCAGTCACTAGGTCAAGGAGGAGGATTAACAGATTATTTTAATGGGTGAGGAATGACAGATGTGTATGTATTGTGAGGAATGTGTGTGTGTGTGTGGTGAATGATTGTGATTGTATTTGTGGGGTGAGTGAATGTGTGTATGTGGTGAGTGAATGTGTGTTTGGTGGATGTGTGTGTGTGTGACTGAACATGTATGTATATGTTTGGTGTGTGAATGTGTGTATGTAGTAAATACGAATGTGTAGTGACTAAATATGTTTATGTGGTAAGTGAATGTGTATATGTGCTGAGTAGATGTGCTTATGTATGTTTGAAGTGACTGAATGTGCATGTGTGTATACTGAGTGAATATGTATGTGTAGTGAGTGAATGTGTATGTATTTGTGAGTGGTAAGTGAATGTGGGTGTGTGGTAAGTCACTGTGAATGTGTGGTAAGTGAATATGTGTGTGTATGTGTGTGTGGTAATGGACGGTGCATATGTGGTGAGTGAATTTATGTGTGTGAGCGGTAAGTGAACATGTGTGTTTGTGTGGTGAATAAGTGTGCATTCGTGTGTTTGGTGAGTGACTGTGTATATGTGGTAAGTGAGAGTGTGTGTATTGCAAACAAATTTGCATGTGTGGTGAGTGAATGTGCTTGTGTATGTGGTAAGTGCATGTGTGTGTGTGTTGTGAGTGATTGTGTGTGTATGTGTGGTGAGTGAATGTGTATGTGGTGAGTAAATGTGTATGTGTGCATGTGGTGAGTCAATGTGCATGTGCAGTGCCTGAATATTTGTGCATGGTGAATGTGCAGTTAGTGAATATCCTTGTGTGTGTAGTGAACGAATGTGAATGTGGTGAGTGAATTTGTTTGTTTGGTGAGTGAACATGTATGTTTGGTGAGTGAATATGTATATGTATATGTAGTGGGTGAATGTTTATGCGTAGTGAGTGAATGTCTGTTTATGTGTGGTAAATGAATGTGTATATTTATGTGTGGTGAGTGATTGTGTATGTGTTTGTGTGGGCTGAGTGAATGTGTGTGTGTGTGTTTTTGTTAAGAGTAAAGTATATACATGTGTGGTGAGTGAATGTGTGTGAGTGGAGAGTGGACATGTATGTGTATGTGTGGTGAGTGAATGTGTGTGTGTGTGTTTTTGCTGAGAGTGAAGTGTATGTGTATGTGTGGTGAGTGAACGTGAGTGAGTGAGTTTTCATTGAGAGGGAATGTATATGTGTATTTGTGGTGAGGTAATGTGTGTGTGGTGAGTGAAATTGTGTGTGTGTAGTGAATAAATGTGTGTATGTATGGCAAGTAAATTTGTATGTGTTAAGTGAATGTGTATTTGTGATGAGCCAATGTGTGTGTTTTTGTGTGGTGAGTGAATATGGATGCATGGTGAGTGAATGTTGTCTGTGGTGAGTGAAAGTGAATGTGTATGTGTTTTTGTGGTGAGTGAATTTGTTTGTGTATGTGTGGCGAGGAATGTGTGTGTGTAAGGTGAGTGAATGTGTGTGTGTGTGTGTGTGTGTGTGTAGGTTCAGTGAATGTGTGTGTGGTGAAAGAATATGTATGTCTGTGTGTGGCAAGTGAATGTGCATGTGTGGTGGTAAATTTGCATGTATACAGTATGTGTGTTTGGTGAGTGAATGTGTAAGTGTGTGTCTGTGTGTGTGTGTGTGGTAAGTGAATGTGTGTGGTTGTGTGTGGGGAGTGAAAGTATATGTGTGGCCTATGTGCTGTGAGTGAATGTGTATGTGTGTGGGGTGAGTGAATGTGTGTGGTGAGGGAATGTGTTTGTGTGTGTGTAGTGAGGAAATGCATTTGTGTGTGTATGTGGTGAGTATATGTGTATGTGTGGTGAGTGAGCGTGTGTGTGTGTGTGTGTGTGTGTGTGTGTGTGTGGTGAGTGAAGGTGTATGTGTTGTGAATGAATGAGTGTGTGTGTTGTGAGTGAATTTGTATGTGTATGTGTGGTGTGGGAATGTGCGTGTGCATGTGTGTGGCGAGTGAGTGTGTGTTTGTGTGGTGAGTGAATGTGTATGTGTCTGTATGGTGAGTCAATGTATGTGTGAGCATGTGGTGAATGAATGTGTTTGTGTGTGTATGTCATAAGTGAACATGTATGTGTGGTGAGTGATTGTGTTTGTGTGTGTGTGTGGTGGGTCAATGTGTATGTGTTTGTGTGGTGAGTGAATGTGTATGTATATTTGAGGTGAGTGAATGTGCATGTGTGGTGAGTGAATGTGTACTCGTATGTTTGGCAAGCAGATGTGTTTGTGTATGTTAGGTGAGTGAATGTGTGTGTGGTGAGTGAATGTGTGTGTGTGTGTGTGTGGTGAGTGAATGTATGGTGTATGTGTGGTGAGCAAATATCTGTGTGTGTGGTAAGTGAAAGTGTGTATGTGTGTTTGTGTGTTAGTGAATATGTATGTATGGTGGTGAATGTGTGTGTATGGTGAGTGAATGTGTGTGCTTGTTGAGAGTGAATGTTTATGTGTATGTGTCGCGAGTGAATTTGAGTGTGCGTGTGGTGAGTCAATGTGTATGTTTTGTGAGTGAATGTTTATGTGTGGTGAGTGAATATGTGTGTGTGTGTGTGTGTGTGTGTGTGTGTGGTGAGTGAACATGTGTGTGCATGTGGTGAGTGAATATGTGTGTGGTGAGTCAGTGTGTATGTGTTGTGAGTGAATGTTTGTGTATGGTGGGTGAATATGTGTGTTTGTGTGGTGAGTGAATGTATGTGTGTGATGAGTGAATGTTTGTGTGTGTGTTGGGTGAGTGAATGTGTATGTGTGGTGTGTGAATGTGCTTGTGTTGTGAGTGAATGTGTGTGTTTTTAGTGAATGTGTGTTTGGTAAGTGAATTTGTGTGTGGGTGTATATGGTTAGTGAATGTGAATGTGTATGTGGTGAGTGAATGTGCATTTGTGTGTTTGGTGAGTGAATGTGTGTGTATTTGTGGTGAGTGAATGAGTTGTGTATGTGTGGTGAATGAATGTGTGCACATGTGTGCGTGTGTGCATAGTGAATTATTATATGTTACATTAGTTTAGTTTATCTTATAATCAATTCCATTCTCTGTTCTTATAGTGACGTCTTCATTATGTCATGTCCATGCCAGTTATTTATGCCACTGAATTTCAAATCAGTGTTTGTATTGTAAAGACGTCTTGTTTACCCCTTAATTACAATCATGTATCATATCTATCAACGCAGAAAGAATCTCATGTATATATTTGTATGTAGAATTTCCTGGCCCTTTCACCAATATATATTTTATCACTGTATGTACATTATGTCTTGTTATTGTTATTTGATTTACTGTTAACAAACACAAATTGCTCTCACTCAGTGTGCAGGTCACGGAGACCTGGGGTCAGACACCAAGTTTCCGTCCGCACGCTGCTATGTAGGCTATACCTTATGCCAAGGTAATAAATCAATCAGAACCCAGTTCTGTCTTCTTTGACCTCACAACAGGTGACACAAGGAGCGACGGTAAACACAATGGTTTTGGCTTCACCATTAACGAACTCACTTAACCTTCAGAGAGCCTTTAACAGAAACATATGGTGACAAAGTCTAGACCTCTGAAAGCTCCTTCCTTGAAGAACACCCACGCCACTAACGGACTAATTATGGCGTAGGCCTACCTTCTTCAGGTACGTTCTGGCATTCTCGAATGGTCTGGCCCTGCCATTTATGATTCATGTTGACCGTATTCAGGAGTCATTAACGGAACCACATGGCATATAGTTTTGACTTCTGACGAGCCCAAACACCATTAACGGACTAAATATGATGCTTATTTTGCGTTTTGGTGTGAGTTAAAATGTCAGACACTGAGGTAGAAAATCATTCCAAGGACACACAGATCCTCTGCATCCCCCTCTCACCTTCGAAGGCAGCAATAACCCAGGCATTGAAACTGCCACCATTCTCGCGGCAAAATACCACATCCTGGTTCCTGGAGGGAGACATCCATTTCTGTGTGGCTAAAATCATGGACGAGGAAACCAAAGCGGATGTCACCATGACAACGCTACCGGAGGAGGTCTTCAACAGAATCACCCCATGGTTGGACTCACAGCCGGGCAAAGTCAAGTACGAAGACCTACGAAAGAAACTCATTGACACGTACTCCATGCCCGTCCCAGAGAGAGCCCAATGCTCCCTTGACCTGATGAATCAGCCCCTGGGGGACGCAATCAGCCCCTGGGGGATGCATCACCCAGGGACGCCTGGGATAAATTATGAGGTCTCCTGATGCTGCCGGGCTTTGACTCAGATGGACGGAGGGGGAAGATCAGTTTGTCGCTGGAAATATTCATGCGGCGCCCTCCGCAGGAGGTGAGGGCACAAATCATGGAAGCAGATGGATGAGTTGGTGAGCCTCGCACACAAACTCCATGATGCCACCAAGGCTTCCAAGCACGCCACAACACCTGCAGCCTGCAGCCTGGTGGCAGAAGAAGCCGAAGAGGAGGACACGAACGTGGTATACAGGAAGAAAGTGCCACTGCAGCAGCAGAAGATGAGGACAAATCCGGCCTGGTGTTACTTCCATCGGAGGTTTGGAAAGGACGCAAAGAAATGCAGAGCTCCCTGTTCTTTCACAAAAAACTAAGAAGGCAGCTACCCATAGCAGCAGTGGCCGCAAACATTAGAGAATCCCAGCCACAATGCCATAGAGGGACGACAGATACTGATAGATGCGGGGGCCATGCAGTTGGTATTTCCGCTATCGGGGAAGGACCACGACCGCACGTCCAGTGCAGCAGCTGCACTAGTGGCTGCAAATGGAAGCCCCATCGGCTGCTACGGAACTCGGACCTGCAGAATATCCTTCCTGGGCCATAAATATGAATGGCCCTTCATCATCGCAGATGTCAAGTTTCCCTTACTAGGCTGCGATTTCCTCGCACATCACGGACAGCTGGTAGACGTCGGCCGATAACGCCTGCTGGATACCGGAACCTGCCACTCCCAACTGCTCTGCCAGAATAGGAATGCCCTCCATATGCTCCATCTCATCAAACAAATACAGCGCCCTCCTGCACAAATTCCCAGATGTTTCAAGCCAGAATTGCGTCAGGTGCCAGGTACCCAGGCCAAGCATGGCATCCACCACCACATCACCACCACAGGCCTGCCGACACATGCCAACTTCCGCTGCCTGCCACCCAAGAAACTCCAGGATGCTAAACGAGCATTCGCCGAAATGGAAAGCATAGGTATCTGCAAAAAAGGCATCGAGTCCATGGGTGTCCCCCCTTTGCGTGGTGAAGAAACCAGACGGTCCTGGAGGCCCTGTGAGGACTATCGTCAGCTGAACCTAGTGACAACAACGGACCACTATCCCCTGCCAAACACGCAAGACCTAACAGGAGCCCAGCAGGGGACCAAGATATTCACAAAAATGGATTTGCTCAAGTCCTATTTTCAGGTGCCAGTACATCCCAACCACGTTCCGAAGACAGCCATCATCACGCCGTTCGGGACATATACCTTCTCCCATTCCACCTTCAGCCCCAGGAATGCCGGGGCCACATTCTAACACCTGATGGATAGCATCTTGGGGGAACTACCTTTCTGTGTCTGCTATGTGGACAACATCCTGATCTTCTCTAGGTCCCTGGAGGAGCACCTGAGTCACGTCCGGGCTGTGCTGAAACAACTTCAGGAAAATGGATTGGTTGTCAGATTCGACAAATGTACCTTCTGAGTGGAGAAGGTAGACTTCCTGGGACATGAGGTCTCTCCAACAGGTGTCTGCCCTATGGCCTCCAAGGTGGATGCAGTGAAGGATTTTCCAACACCAAAAACAATCAAGTACCTGCAGGAGTTCCTCGGTATGGTCAACTTCTACCGACACTTTGTCCCGGACGTCGCCCGCATCATATATCCCCTAACCAGAATGCTGAAGGGGAAACCGAAAGCACTGACTTGGGAAGTCCTGCAACAAAAGGCGTTCGAACAGACGAAGGCAGCCCTCACCAAAGCCACCACCTTAACATATCAAGACCCCACTGCACCCCTGAGACTTACCACCAACGCCAGCAACGTCGCTTGCAGAGCCGTGCTGGAGCAGATAATAATCGGTTCTCCCCGCCCGCTTGCGTTTTTTAACCTCAAGTTAAAGCTGCCGGAGACCTGCTACAGTGCATCCGACAGGGAACTGCTGGCAATCTACCAAGCTGTGTGGCACTTCAAGTACCTCTTGGATGGCAACCCATTCACCATCCTGAGAGACCACAAGCCGTTGCTACATGTGTTCATGAAGTCGGGACACGCATGGTCGGCAAGACAGCAATGGCACCTGGCTGCTATCTCCGAATTCTGACACACCATCAGTTATGTCCCTGGCAAGAAGAACCCGGTAGCCGACACTCTATCAAGGATTGAAATAAATTCAGTCCACCTGGGCATAGACTACAAAGACCTGGTGAAGGAACAGGCCGCAGACCCAGAAACGTCAGCTTACCACACAGCACTTACCGCACTGAAGTGGGAAGACATGCCAATAGGTGAATCCTGATCGATACTTCTCTGCGACACCAGCACAGGCCACCCATGCCCCCTGATACCCACGTCACAAAGAAAGCAGGCATTTGACATCATCCATGGGCTGTCCCATCCATCAGGATGGACATCACTGCTCCTGATGACTGAGAAATTTGTGTGGCACGGAATCAGGAAGGACGTACGAGAGTGGGTGAAGATCTGCATACCGTGCCAGACAAGTAAGATCACAAGATACACGGAATCAGGCATCGGAGACTTCCCTCAACCACGACGGCGTTTTGGGCACATCCATGTAGATATCGTAGGACCTCTGCCGCAATCAGGGGATGCCAGATACCTCCTGACAATCATAGACCATTCCACAAGATGGCCGGAAGCAACCCCAATGGTAGAAGCATCAACAAGCGCCTGCGCGGAAGCCCTAGTATCAAGTTGGTTAAGCCGTTTCGGTGTGCCAGACGATATAATTACACACAGGGGTCCAGCATTCTTGTCGGAACTCTGGGTCTCCCTGGCACGCCTGATGGGGATAACACTCCACAATACAACAGCATACAACCCTGTTGCCAACGGTATGGTGGAAAGGACCCACTGTTCATTGAAAGCTCTGATGGCATGTTGTACTGACGAGAATTGGAAGGCGCAGCTGCCCTGGGTCCTGCTGGGTCTCCGCACCTCACCAAGGGAAAACAGTGAGGAATCTCCTGCAGAAAAAGTCTATGGTGAAGCATTGGCCATACCTGGAGAATTCTTCCCCACGGAGCCGGACAACCCGGATACACCCCTTCCAAGACTAAGAGAAATTGCAAAGAAGTTTGCGCCCTGCTGAAAGACTTTCGCGAACAGGACCCATAACTTCAGCCCAGAAGGCCTGAAAACCTGAACACACATCTTTATGAGGAACGACGCCCACCGCCCACCCTTGACCAGACCATACAGAGGACCATACTGAGTCATCAGTAGAACATCCAAGGCCTACGTCGTCAATATCCATGGGCGGTAAGACTGGATATCTATCGACAGGTTAAAGCCAGCCTTCCTAATGGATAGCGGAACCTGGGAGGAAACCGGCAGACATCCCAGAATTCCTCCACAAAACAAGACCTCGGATGAAGAAATCGGCATCCCGAAACAAAGCCAAGGACGTCCCAAGGGCCACACTAAGGATGTCATCTGCCTGGCAAAACTGCCAGACGACTCTGCAGTCGAAACCGCCCCACAACCACAGATATCAAGAAATTGGGATCGGTTCCTGCTCCCAAGAAGATACCGTGATTAACATTCAACAGACCTTTCGAACATTATTTCATAATAATTGTCTTGGGCTGGGGGAGTACTTGTAAAGATGTCTTCTTTACCCATTAATTACGATCGTGTATCGCATCTATCAATGCAGCAAGAATCTCATGTATATATTTGTATGTAGACTTTCCTGGCCCTTTCGCCAATATATTTTATCACTGTATGCACATTATGTCTCTTGTTATTGTTATTTGATTGACTGTTAACAAATACAAATTGCTCTCAGTCAGCGTGTGGGTCACGGAGACCTGGGGTTGGGCACCACGTTTCCGTCCGCATGCTGCTATGTATGCCTTATGCCCAGGTAATAAATCAATCAGTACCCAGCTCTGTCTTATTTGACCTCACAGTATCAGCTTTATAGAGCATACATCTTTTCCTAAACCACACATAAGGTATACATAAAAATTGAAGTCCTTCCTTTACCCTTACAGAGAATAGACTGTGCATTTGCAATCATTAAGTAAATAAATTGAGATGCTTCAGTTGGCGATGAGGATAATACGATGGTAAAAATAATTGTATTAAACATGGCTGCGCACTGTCCAGCATTCAATCCTAGCTTAGAAACTGTAGTGGATTTTCTTGAATGTTTCACAGTTCAATCTGCTGATTTGTTGCAGCAAGCTGGAGAGGATAGTAGCCTACTAAGAAGGCCAGTATTTTGGTAAAATCTCTTCCTGTAAATGTCATTACTGATGTCCAATGGAGACTTAAACCGGTGAAACTGTCAGGTGCCACATACAAAGACATCAAAGAAAAGTTAACTACTCAGTATGAGGTTAAAAAGAGTGTAATAGGTGCAACAGTACAATTCCTGAATAGGAAACAACTTCCTGATGAATGTATTGAAAACTATGCCCGTGCATGTCGACAAAATCTTCTGCAGGGATTTTGCTGACAAAACCTCCTGTCTAGTAGTTTAGATATCAGTGGAAACAGCAAATGAGACCGTAATGAGTTACATGGCGAGAAACGAGTGGCATGGAGAATTTACATGATGGTTCTGATTTGAAGTGATGTTGCTATTTCTTTTATTACATGTCTTTTATTGTACATTGCACTTTTGATTAGTTAGAATTCTGAAACTAAGAAATTTGTTTACAGTAATGTGGTTAAAAACTTTAAATTTCTAAAAAGGATGCTCATTTGAGATGCTGAAGCACCCTCCATTCACTCATCTTCTAGACACAAGGTTGAACAGATGTATTTTCAATACAAAGGGACATACTGACCCTGAAAAAGTGCGTTCCATTGTTGATGCCACTGCATCCCAAGACTTGAAGCAGTTGCAAAGTATTCTTGGGACTTTGTAACTATTATAAACAGTTTATCCCTAATTTCACTGAGGAGTTTGCACCATTGTATAGTTTAATGCATAAAAATGCAAGATTTGTATGGTGTAAGGGCATCAAACTGCCTCTCCGTTCCTTGTGTTTCGCTCTACATTTGTACATTAATCATGTCGTATTTGTCACTTGTTATTGTTTCAGATTCTTTATGTATCTCATTATATGCATCATTCTACTGCCTATTTGCCGATATATATATCTGCCTTGTACATGTTCTGCCATGTTCTGTATATGTCATTTTATGTCTTTCAACAAACACAATTCTGTATAGATGCAGCGGGGGGCCACAAGTCGCCCACTACCTTTCCGTCCACTTTCTGCATTATAAGTACCAAGTACCAGTCGTGAACAATAAAGAATCAGTCTCACTTCTGACCTTTCTTACTTCACACTGGTGACCCTGGGAAGCGACAGGTAGCGCGGTTTTGGCCCAGCCAATAACAGACTAACTGTGGCCACAGCCTACCATCAGAGAGCCTTTAACGGACTAAACACGGCATCAAGTTTAGGCCTCTGATAGCTCCTTCCCTGGCGGAAACCATGCTATTAATACTAAATACGGCATACCCAACAAAGGGAATGTTTTGGCACTACAATCAGCACCATTAACGGACTCAACACGGTACATTTTCCTGCGTTTTGGTGCATGAGTAGTAAAGATGGCAGAAGATGAAATTCAGTACGAATGCACGAGCATTGTCTGTACACCTCTCTCGCCGACAAAAGCAGACTCGGTCAAACTCCCTCAGTTTTCACGCGAGAACACTGCATCATGGTTCCTGTGCACAAAAGTACACTTCCAACTGGCGCGCGTAACAGACGATGCAAGCAAATCTGACATCACCATGGCAGTGCTCCCAGTAGAGGTGTTCAACAGGATCTCCCCTGGCTCGACGCACACGTAGATGAAGCCATGTACGTGGCATTAAAAGATAAACTAATCAAGACCTACTCAATGCCCGTTACGGAAAGAGCACAGCATGCACTCGACCTGGCGTCCCAGCCCCTTGGAGAGTATCACCCAGAGAGGCCTGGGACGAACGGCAGGGGCTTATAATATTACCAGGCCAAGACGAGAATGGGAGGATAAGGAAAATCGACCTGGCAAGGGCGATCTTCCTTCTACGCCTCCTGCAGGAAGTAAGGAGCCAGGCAAGGGATGCCGACGCCCTCGACACCGGGACATTAATAGACGTCGCCCAGAAGGTACACGAGGCCACCAAGGTCTTGGAACACGCCACCACCCTGGAAGCCTGCAGCCTGACGGAGAGCACCAATGACGACGACAGAGAGGTCAACTTCGTCTTCAAAAAGAAACCAAAAGAGAACAGGGAAATCATTTGCGACATGGTGCTTCCACCACAAGAAATTTGGCACCAAAGCAAAGCACTGCAAACACCCCTGTTCCTTTCCTAAAAAACATCAGTGGCCACAGGTAACAGCAGTGGCTGCAAAACTCTCCCTCCAACCAGCAGGTTTTTTCATCAAAGATGAAATCTCCAAGCACCGCCTGCTGGTAGACACGGGGGCAATGCAATCTGTCTTCCCGCCGATGAAGGAAGATCTTAAGAAGAAACCTGACTCAACAAACGCCCTCATCACAGCAAACGGGACACCCATCCATACATACAGCGCAACAACATGGATCATCTCCATCCTGGGCCGCAGATACCACTGGCCCTTCATCGTCATGGATGTTAAGTTCCTGCTGCTGGGCGCAGATTTTCTAGGACACCACGGACTTCTCGTCGACGTCGGAAGGGAATGACTACTGGACACAGGAACCTGCCACTCCTGCCAGCTCGCCAAAGGACTGGGGATGCCCAACATCTGCTCCACAGCCTCCAGCAGCTACACGTCCCTCCTACAGGAGTTTCGGGATGCGTTTAAACCAGAGCTAAGACAGTCACTGCGGGCTTCAGCAAAGCAAGGCATATTCCATCACATCACCATGACAGGCCCACTAACTCATGCAAAGCTCCGGCGCCTGTCCCCACAAAAGCTACAAGATGCCTGACGGGCCTTCACAGAGATGGAACAGATGGGCGTTTGCAAAAAAAGCATCACCCCTCCACATGGTAAAGAAGGCAGATGGCTCGTGGAGGCAGTGCGGAGATTACCGCCACCTAAACGTAGTGACGACACCAGACCACTACCCCCTCCCAAACATGCAGGACCTGATGAGAGCACTCAACGGGACAAAGATCTTCTCCAAAATGGACCTGCTCAAATCATATTTCCAAGTCCCTGTACACCCCAGCGACGTCCCAAAGACCACCATAATAATGCCCATTAGGACCTATACATTCTTCTATTCAACCTTTGGTCTCAGAAACGCAGGTGCCACATTCCAGCGACTGATGGACACCATTTTGGGGGACCTGGCCTTCTGCGTCTGCTACGTTGATGACATCCTGATCTTCTCCAGGTTGCCCGAGAAACACCTTCGACACGTCTGGGCAGTCCTAAAACATCTACAGGAGAGCAGCCTGGTGGTGAGGTTCGACAAGTGCATCTTCAGGAAGGAAAAATTAGATTTCCTTGGGCATGAGATCTCACCTGCGGGAGTACGTCCGACGGCATCTAAGGTGAAGGCCATAGAGAAGTTCCCAGAACCCCAAAACATCAAGTCCCTGCAGGAGTTTCTGGGGATGATAAATTACTGCAGACAATTCATCCCCAACATTGCCCGAATCATGTACCCACTAACATCAGTCCTGAAGGGAAAGCCAAAGGCACTGGCCTGGGAAGCTCCACAGCAGAAGGCACTCAGCGAAACGAATGCAACCCTTGTCAGTGCCACGACTTTGACACACCACAACCTCGCAGCCGCCCTCAGATTAACAACAGACGCCAGCAACATCGCCTGCAGTGCAGTGCTGGAGCAGGTGGTGAACGGCGCCCCTCAGCCCTTGGCATTCTTCAGCCACAAGTTCTCACCAGCTGAAACCCACTACAGCACCTTCAACAGGGAACTGCTGGCTATCTGCCAGACCATAAGGCACTTTAAGTACCTGCTGGAGGGCATCGAATCCACCATCCTGACAGACCACAAACCCCTGGTACACGCCTTCGCAAAGCAGGGAGATGCATGGTCGACAAGACAGCAGTGGCACCTAACTGCCATCTCAGAATTCGGCTGCACCATCAAATATGTCCCTGGGATAAAAAGCCAGGTACCTGACACCCTGTCGAGAGTAGAAATAAACTCCCTCCATCTTGGCATCGATTACAAAGACCTGGCGAAGGAGCAAGCAGCGGACCCTGAGACGGCAGCCTACAGAAAGTCACTGACGGCACTGAAGTGGGAAGACATGCCCTTAGGAAACTCCAGAACAACGCTCCTCTGCGACACCACCACAGGCCGCTCTCGCCCCCTTGTGCCAGCTTCGAGGAACTGCATAGCGTGCCAGACGAGTAAAACATCTCGCCGCACAGAATCAGGGATCGGTGAATTTCCCCAACTATGTCGGCGCTTTGGCCATATCCACATCGACGTCGTCAGCCACCTTCCGCGGTCCAGAGGAGCAAGATACCTCCTGACAATTATAGACCGCTCGACCCATTGGCCCGAAGCAACCCCCATGAAAGAGGCATCCACAATGTCGTGCGCAGAGGCCCTTCTCTCCAGCTGGATCAGCCGCTTCGGAGTGCCCGACAGCATCACCACAGACAGGGGCCCTGCCTTCCTCTCAGAACACTGGGTCTCCCTGGCACGTCTGATGGGCACGAAGCTGCACAGCCCAACGGCGTACAACCCCGCAGCAAACGGCATGATCAAGAGAGCCCACTGCTCTCTTTAGGCAGCTCTCATGTCATGGCACGCTGCACCGACGAGAACTGGAATGAACAGCTCCCCTCGGTCCTCTAGGGTCTTCGCACCGCATCAAAAGCAGATGGCGACTCCTCCCCGGCTGAAAAAGTCTACGGGGAAACATTGGTTGTGCCCGGAGAATTCTTCCCACCGTCAGCTGGGGGAGCAGATGCACCCCTTCTGAGGTTGAGGGAACTCTCACGGAAGTTCGCTCCCTGCCATAGGACCTTCACTGACAGGACCAGCAAATACAACCCACCCACCTTAGACTCCTGCACCTACGTCTCCATCAGGGTGGACGCTCATCGGCTGCCCTCAACAAGGCCCTACAGGGGGTCCCACAGAGTTATCAGGTGGGCGCCTAAAACATTCCTGCTGGACATCCAGGGTCATGAGGACTGGGTAACAGTCGACAGGTTAAAACCAGCGTTCCTGTTGGACAACAAAATCAGCAAGGAGACAGGCAGGTGACCCAGAGTTTCCCCTCAGCAACACTCCACAGTAACAGCTGCCCCTACGTCGAAAAGAGGTCCAGGACAGCCCAGGAAACAGCCCGTGCCAGAACCAGAGGTCATGCCTAACCACACCCCCCGCCAGTTCTCGAGAAGTAGGGGCCCACTCCAGTTTCCGCAGTGCCTCCGCAATTGATGTGTCATCCAATAATTTCTTGCATAATTATTGTCTTAGGGGGGGAGTATTGTAAGGGCATCAAACCGCCTCTCCGTTCCTTGTGTTTCATTCTACATTTGTACATTAATCATGTCGTATTTGTCACTTGTTATTGTTTCAGAGATCTTTATGTATCTCATTAAATGTATCATTCTATGACCTATTCTCCAATATATATATCTGCCTTGTACATATTCTGTAATGCTCTGTATAAGTCATTTTATGTCTTTCAACAAACAATTCTGTACGGATGCAGTGGGGGGCCACAGGTCGCCTGCTACCTTTCTGTCCGCTTTTCGCATTATAAGTACCATCGTGAACAATAAAGAATCAGTCTCACTTCTGACCTTTCTTGAACCTCACAATGGCATTTAGAACAACAGAAATGTTTTGATACTGTTAAGTTATTGTTCACATCTCATAAGGTTGTCTGTGGTCAGTGGCGTAGCTGGCATTCCATCAGTGGAGGGGCATAGGTGGGGCCAAGATATTTTTTGGGGAGCCAAAGAAAATTACACAAAACTAATGTACCAATCCTATAAGTAGTAAAATATACTATTCTCGGATGTACAGTAGGCTATATATCCGTGTGAATAAAGGAAAATAATAGTATTAGTAATTAGTAAACCTGTATTTGAAATGAAAGGGTTCCATTTTCAATTAATTTTCAACTCTTGCTATATGGAAATATATAAAATACTGTAATGTAAATTTCCTCACAACCTTATATTCAACACTAGCCTAATTTCTATTGTCAAGTTTTAATGTTTAGCTACAGTATAATTGTAAAGCCACCTACAGAGCCGTCAGCGGAGTCTCCATCGAACGTGTCATTCGCTAAGTCTCCGCTGAGCAAGTTTTCTATGGTGGCGTCCCATTTTCTTTGCCATACAATTGGTCACGCCTAACGTGCCAGGTCACGCGATTTCAATCATTTAAACTATGTATGTATTTGTTCACCTGTTGTCAATTGTGTATCTTGTATTTCTTCGTTCGCAGGCATCAAGATTATATCCATATTGGAATTCCGTCTGTTTTTATATTGTAAATTGTACTTGCTCGCTGTATATTATTGTTAATTATTATCGACCTCAGGTCACACACCATCTCATCGTCTTTCGCGGCACGGCGCTAGTCTGCCGCTATATAAACTGCCTGGATCTCGAATAAAGCAGCAGTTCTCTTTTACCTGCTCGTTTTTTTGCACCTCTTACATAATATCCTCATCACGTAAATATATAAAAATAGTGCATATCATCAATAACACAAGACTTATAACCCTCCAAAACTCTTCAAAATTCCAGCCTATCCCATTCCCTCTTCTTCATCTCTTCTCCCTGGAAATTAACTCTAAGCAGTAGTAGCAAATTGCATTGCACTACTCAAAACTGTAACTATAGTTTCAGTCACTTCATACTTAAGTTGATAACATTAAGTTGGATCCAAATATCATGAACAAAGATGTCATTTGTGTTAAAAACCTATAACTATATCCATTCATTTCTTAGCTCTATATAAGTTGTAAAGGTAACAAGAACCAAAATAAGGTCATTAGATAGGCTATATAGCATAACTGTAAATAAACTCATGATCTGCGTCTGGTAATGATGGTAATTATTCTACAACACCAGTGTGGTAGTGTGGCCTTTTTTAAACGTTGTGGCTACTTAAAAGTTGATTTCGACCATCATAGGACATGAACGCTAGGGCGAGAATTTTATCTGCTTTTGACCACCAAAGGGTTCAAGTTTAGCTACAAAGGGAATTTCAACTGGAGGGGCCAGGGGGCCAATCATCTGGCTGGGGGCGGGGGAGAGTAAGGACCCTCCCTGGACTGCCCATAGCGAACCCACTGGGCTGTTCAAACAAGGCCAAGTAAGAATCAACATGTAATATGGCCTACTCCACCGAGGCCTTGGTCTTGTATTCATAGAGACCATTTTTTCTATGAATCTCTTACATGTCTTATTGTTGTAGATGCATACTAAGCATACAGAAATGGAAATAGTGCATAGTGCGAGTGCAAATGAAACAATTGACGCTTTGCGTTTAGAGTTTTCACATAACGGGTTGTGTGACACTCGTATCAGATAATGCTTCATGTTTCACTGCCAGTCAATTTAAACAGTTTCTTGATAATGATGGCATTGTTCATATAACTCCTGCTTCATATTCACCATCAAGTAATGTTCAAGCTGAGAGGGGGGATTAAAGGTTGTAAAAGATTTGCTTAAATATCAAAGTGATGAATCATTCAAAACATGCTTAGCTCAAGTCTCATTCCATTATTGCACTGTTCCATGCTTTGTTACTAACATTCCTCCATTACTGTCCTTGAATTATAGAAAGTTTGTATCGGTCGAAGTGTAAGGTTAAGTTGGTTGTTTGAAAGGAACTATCATAGTTCGATGGTTTCCTTCCTTTTGGTTGTCTCTCCTGGTTTTCTTTTGGCCGCGTTGGCAGGGGAGGTGTTGTCTGTTGAGTGTTGGGCAAGAGCTGGCAGTCAGCCCATAACCAGTAAGAATTGGGTATCGGTCAGCAAGCAGTCAGGTTACAGGTATTCCTTGACTGTTGGTTACAGCAGGCGTTGGAGCCTCCTTCTTGGTGGATTTGACGTCTTCCTTGATGACAGTTTAAGAATGATTCATTTAACTTTAAGCTAGTGGTCAGCAGTTATTGGGCAGCATTATTGTCATCGTCTGGAGAGCGACATTGGGTGGAATGTGACATCGTCTGGCATTGCGTGGTTTCTGTTGTCTGGAGCGCGACATTCTGTTGAGGGTGACCTCAGTGGCAGCATAATGCTTTATTGACGGCCTGTATGTTTGTCTGTTTTGGCTTGGTTATAAGTTGTAATCTCCTTGTGTTGAGGCTGACCTCAGTGGCAGCATAGTGCTGTATTGACGACCTGGGTATGATCGTCAATCGTGGTTGTGTCTTTTCAAGTTGTAGTCTCATGGTGGTATTATTTAGCCTGCTAGTGTCTATAAGACATACATAATTGAGAGTGTAACTTTGCTTTTGTTATATTTTTGGGCTTTTTAAGTATTCGTTGTAACAAAGTTCTTACAATGATACAATGTATGTGATTGTCAATTCACGATTACTATCTGTACAGGATGTTTTGTCATTTTTTTAGTTATGATTCAAGATCCTGTATTAAGTATTTTGAAATTGGTAATTCTAAGCCAGCTGTCCGCGGTGAGCTAGCCTATGGCAATTGACGTTTTCCTGTTATTTTACCTGCTGAACAAGAATTTAAAATAATATTTTAGTGCTCGGCTGTAACTAAAATGTAATTGACCCTTGAAAACTGCACGTCTGTACCAGTGGGTCGCACACAGCTCAAGGGTAAATTACAGTTTAGCAGCAGCCGACCAGCAAAATATTACCTTAAACTCTTGTAAAGCAAGTAAAATAACGTAGAAAAACGTCAATTGACATAGTCTAGCTCCTTTGCACACCATTCGAAGCTTTCATAATGTGAAACAAAACATTACCATTTCCGCTTTCAACTTGGGTGGCCTCCATAGGTCACATGGCAGAATGGCGCTGTGCGCCTTATCTGCATTTTTAAAGATTTCTGGCAAACTCGTATGCTCTGGCAAGAGGTAATCACTTTAAATTTTTGTTCAGCAAGTAAAATAACACAGGTAAACATCAATTGCGAGTCTCTCACAGCTCTCGCTAAGCGCAGAAAACCGGCAGCTGCTGATTGGTGAACTGAAAGCTAGTGCATGCGTGTTAAGGCTTAGAATCAGCAGTACTAGTAATGAATGAAAAGTGCCTTTGGAATGGCTTCCACTACCCATTTATTCAGCCCTCTTTTGATGCTTGTTTTTCGTGTTCCAAATGACATGTATAACAGGAAATACAACAATAAGGTACCCAAACCTTTTCCCAGGTTATTTACCCCACCAAAAACCCCAAATTCCCAACTGGTCCCCCTTACTGTTAGCTATTCTCAAAAGGGTTTTACCACACCCAAAACCCCGATTCGCAACGGGTCCTCTTTACCGTCGGCTACAGTTCTATGTAATTTACAGCTTAATTACATTTGACCGCCAAAATATTACTTTAAATTCTTGTTCAGCAGGTAAAGTTCTATAGTAAAACGTCAACTGCCATAACCTAGCTCACTGCGGACAGCCGGCTTAGATCTACCTTGAAACTCTGTATAGTGTTTCATCTTTTTGCTGCTGCCTCATTTATTTGATCTTGCTGCTGCTTCATTTATGATGTAACTTTGATTTTGCTACTGCCTCATTTGTGATGTTTTGCTGCTGCCTCATTTATTATATAGCTATTTAGTTTTGAAGCTGACTCATTTTGATGCCACAGTCTAATTTTAATAGTAAATTTTTTATTTTGCTGCTGAATCATTTTGAGTAACTATTTAATTTGTAGTAATTAACCAATTTTTGTACATTATGTAAATTATGGTAATAAATTAGTTAAGGTTACTCATTGGTTTTGCTAAAAATCCTCTCTCCAGTGTTTCTCTCACTTGCTGCCATTTTAATCCAGTTCCGATCTTTTTTTTTTTCTAAGACCCTATAGAACCAAGTTGTTACTAACAACCTTCTTGTGAATTCAAACAAATCAATTTAAGTTCTGGCACTTAACTTGAGAGATGGTCCGAAATGGTTCCATGGTACAATTGTAAAGAAACTGGATGCAAATGCTTATGTTCAGGTTCAGGAATTAGATGTCATACGGAAAAGACATTGTAATCAATTATTGTCAACCGTAGGTTCAGAACACAAGAAAAGCTCCAGTAGTCTATCAACCTCTAATGAATTACCTTCTCATCAACCCATAGTGCAATCTTTTATTGCTGCCGGTCCCCTATTAATGTTTTGCCTAACAATGACATAAGTGTACCAACTGTTAGGGTTCCTAGTGATATTCCTGTAGCAGATGTGCCTCCTATCAGGCGTTCAGTTAAAATCAGATAACCTGTGATACGTTATGGTTATGATGAATATTAGAGATGTAATTAAGTGTGATCATTATAGATGATAGCCAATGTTGTTCTTCCATTTCAATATTTTGATATTGTTTTATTTTGTTTTCATTTAGAGGGGAGCAAACGATATATGTTACGTTAGTTTAGTTTACCTTATAATCAACTGCATTTTTTTTGTTCTTAAGGTGACAGTCTTCATTACGTCATGCCTATGCCAGTTATTTATGCTGCTGAATTTCAAATCTATGTTTGCATCAGCTTTATAGAGAATACATCTTTCAAGCACTAGTCTTTTCCTAAACCACACATAAGGTATACATAAGAATTGAAATCCTTCCTTTACCCTTGCAGAGAATAGACTGTACATTTGCAGTCATTAAGTAAATTGAGATACTTAATGAATGCTGTTATAAATATTCATTTTTCTCTTTCTGGTGCCATATTAATGATGGGTTCTTCCTATTCTGAAAAAGAACCACACAGCCAGTGCAGCTCTCATTTATTCGCCAAGACCTGAGAGGTCCCGAGTAGGCAATTACTGACCTTAATTTTCTTCTCTTTCCCTATGAACTTTTACTGCTGGACCGAATCATTTCAGCTAAATTTTACTTGGCAACTGAGGCTGGCCATGCTGACCCAACGCAACCCACAAGCTTGCCAGTGTTGTGCTTCTCCTCTAAACCTTGGACAAGATTGGAAGTACAGCTTGTGAGAGAGGTGTGAAATAATGAGCAGGAAGACAAGTACTGCTAGTTTATTGATGAAGCGATCCGCTTATAAAGTGGCGTGCGGATGTCTGCGTACTTTGCAAAGACTGCGGGTATGAAGATTTACAGGTGACCTGAGGTCAAACTATTTCTCTACAAAAACATTACAGGTACATACAGAAAACATATAATGATTAATAATGTCTGGTCTGTTACAAAAATACTCTGTTACATATACATAATGCATGGTCACTTAAACAGACAATAAAATATACAATTCACAATAATGATAATGTGTTTGGTTGACCCCTAGGTCGAATGTGAAGGCACCGCAGAAAGCGGGATGTTCATTACAGAGAACGCGTTGAGCGGGGACTTTACAATACTACCGCCACCAAGACGTAGGTAACATCTGATCAAAGTAGGTATCTGCTGGGGCGACGGAGGGGGCCCTGCTTTCTCGATGTCAACGGGAGGGGGTGGTCTCCTTCCCCCTGCGCCCTCTGGAGTGGTGTTTTGGGGTGCCTCCCTGTCTGGTTTCGGGGTTTTCCAGGGACACCCACGACATTTTCCTGCACATGGGGCTGGCCAGGGTGTTGCTATATCCTGCAGGAAGCTTTGTGAACCTCCCCCGACGTCCTCCTCCAGGAATGCGGGCTTGAGGCAGTCTACCGATATCCAGTCTTCCCTTCCATGGATGGCTACCCGGAATGCCTTTTTATCCCTTTCGAGCACAAGGAAAGGTCCTCTGTAGGGCCTGGTTAAGGGTGGCCACAAGGCGTCATCCCTGACAAAGACGTGGGTGGTGGAGGACAGACCGGGAGGCATGAAGGGGGATGTCCTGTCGGTGTATGTCCTCTGGCAGGGGGCGAACTTCCCAACCCTGTCACGGAGCCTCTGCATTGCCATGTCGTCCCTGTCTTCTGCGACGAGTTCTCCCAGGACTACCAGGGTCTCCCCGTAGACTTTTTCTGCTGAGGAGGGGTTGCTGTTGGCTCTGGGGGCAGTTCTCAATCCAAGGAGGACCCAGGGCAGCTGGTACTTCCAATTCTTGGAGGTGCAACGAGCCATGAAGGACGCCTTCAGGGACCTGTGGAACCTTTCCACCATTCCATTGGCTGCGGGGTCGTAGGCGGTGGTGCTGTGATGAGTGGTCCCCAGCAGGCATGTCAGGGCGGTCCACAGCTTGGATAGGAAAGCGGGACCTCTGTCTGTCGTTATGTGGTCCGGGACAGCAAACCGGCTGATCCAGCTGGAGAGGATGGCTTCTGCTCATGCACTGGAGGTGGCTTCTTCCATGGGCGTAGCTTTGAGCCACCTGGTGGAGTGGTCGACGACTGTTAGAAGGTATCTTGCTCCTCCTGATGGGGGAAGAGGATCCACCATGTCACCGTGGACGTGCCCGAAGCGTCTCTTCAGCTTGGGAAACTCGCCCATCGCAGACTCAGTATGCCGCCCTACGTTGCTGGCCTGACACTGCATGCATTGCCTTGCCCAGGCCATCACATCCTTCTGTTTGCCATGCCAGATGAACTTCTCCATCAGTAGCCTGGCCGTTGTCCTTCCAGAGGGGTGGGATAGGCCATGGATGACGTCGAAGACCAGCCGACGTCTGGAGGCGGGCACCAGGGGGCGGGGCCGGCCAGTGCTCACATCGCTCAGCAGTGTTGACCCTCCAGGGCCGAGGGGCACGTCCTCCCACTTCAGCGACGTGACAGCTGTGTGGTAGGCTGGGGTCTCTGGGTCGGCAGCCTGTTCGAGGGCGGGGTCCTTGTAGTCTATCCCAAGCTGCACTGTCTCGATCTCGATCCTCGAGAGGGCGTCGGCTACTGGGTTCTTCCTGCCGGGGAGGTATCTGATGGTGCAGGTGAACTCTGTGATGGCCACGAGGTGCCGCTGCTGCCTAGAGGACCATGTGTCCCCCAGCTTCATGAAGGCTTGGACCAGCAGCTGGTGGTCTGTGTAAATCGTGAAGGGCATCCCCTCCAGGAGGAACTTGAAGTGACATACCGTCCGGTATACTGCGAAGAGTTCCCGGTTGAAGGTGCTGTAGTAGGACTCGGTGGGGCTGAGCTTCCTGCTGAAGAAGGTGATGGGCTGAGGGGTCCCGCTGATGACTTGTTCCAGAACGGCTCCGCAGGCGACATTGCTGGCATCCGTTGTCAGCTGGAGGGGAGCGTTGGGGTCCTGGTGGGCTGAAGATGTTGCCTTGGCGAGAGCAGCTTCGTCAGGAGGAAGGCCTTCTGCTGGTCTGGGCCCCACACTAAGGTCTTTGGACGACCCTTGAGGACCTCCGTCAGGGGGGCCATGGTGTGCGCAATCCCCAGGATGGATCTCCTGTAGTAGTTGACTATTCCGAGGAATTCTTGTACGGCCCTGATGGAGGTAGGGGTGGGGAACTTCTTGACAGCCTCGACCTTCGATGACATTGGGCGGACGCCCCCTGGGGATATCTCGTGGCCCAGGAATTCCACCTTCTCGACGCCAAAGGTGCAATTGTCGAACCTGACGATGAGGCCACTCTCCTGCAGGAGCTGCAGGACCTTCCGGATTTGCCGCAGGTGTTCCTTCTGGGATCTGGAAAAAATTAGGATATCATTGACGTAGCAGACGCAGAAGTCTAGGTCCCCCAGGATGCTGTCCGTCAACCTCTGGAAGGTCGCACCCCATTCATCATGCTGAAGGTGGAGAAGGAGATGACGTAGGACCCAAAAGGCATGACGATGGCAGTTTTGGGGATGTCTTCTGGCGCTACTGGTACCTGAAAATATGATTTTAAGAGATCTAACTTTGAGAATATTTTAGCCCCGTGGAAGGAGGCCATTAGGTCCTGCATGTTTGGCAGAGGATAGTGGTCGGGTTCTCTGGTGAGGTTGAGACACCTGTGGTCACCGCAGGGCCTCCAGGTGCCATCTGCTTTCTGCACCATGTGAAGGGGGGAGGCCCACGGGCTGGGAGCCTTTCTGCATATGCCCATCCTTTCCATCTCAGCAAAGGCCTTCTTGGCCTCCTGAGGGCGCTGTGGGGAAGCCGTCGGAACTTCGCGTGCATCTGGGGGGCCCTTTGTTTTGATGTGATGATATATCCTGTGTTTGTCAGGGGCCCCGGGCACCTGGCGAAGCTCGGGTTTGAAGACTTCTGGGAATTCCTTCAGGAGGGAACCATACTGGTGTGGTGCGACAGAACAGACGGCGGGCTCTCTGGGGCCTGGCGACAAGGGCAGGGACTGGCAGGACTCGGTGTCCAGCAGGCGTTTGCGGCTGACGTCGACTGCCAGCCCAAAGTGGGCAAGAAAGTCCGCACCCAGGAATGGGGTTCTAGCGTTCGCGACAATGAATTTCCACCTGTACCTCCGGCCAAAAATGGAGATCGACAGGAACTTTGTGCCGTAGGAGAGGATGGGGGACCCGTTGACAGCCATCAGGGAGGCAGTCGGGTCCGGCAGACATCTGTGGTCCTCTCTTGAAGACAAGAACACTGATCGCATGGCTCCAGTGTCAATCAACATCATCCTGCTGGAGATGGTGTCGCAGACATAAAAGCCTACTGGTGCGGGGCCCCTGGGTGCTTCAGTTGCTGCTGCCATGGCGGCCTGTGTGGGTGGCCGCTGGCACCCCCCCATTTTTTGGAGGGAAGAAAAGGCAGGGGGCTTCGCATCTCTGGGCAGCTTTCCCGAACCTCTGGTGGTAATAGCAAAGCCCCGCCCTCTCCTTCTTCTGCTGGTGGGATGGCTTCTTCTGGGCAACAACGTTGACGCCCTCCATGGTGGGGTCCTCCGGCTGGAGGCAGTTGATGGGGTGTGCGGGCATGGACACCAGCTTTGCCGCCTTCATGGAGTCCATCAGCTGCTGTGCCACCCTGATCAGGTCCTCAACCAGCAGGGTGTATGCCTCTGTGACCTGCCCACGGACCTCCGGCAGTAGCTGCCGCAGGAAGATCTCCCTTGACAGGCTGATTTCTTTGCGCCTGCCGCTGCTGTCAGTTTCGGGGAGGAGGAGGAGGTCCTGGAGGGCATGCCACATTTCCAAGAGATTTCCCTCCTGCCAGGGGTTGGGGGCGAGGTCAAGGGCACAGGCAGCTCTCTCAGAGGCCAGCAGGGAGCAGGTCTCGATGAGAGTGGCTTTTAACTCCCAAAAGGTGGCGGGGCTCAACCTCGTCATTAACCACGGGGCGATCTTCTTGTATATCTCCTCCGGGAGGGCATTGATGGCGATGTCCGCCTTCAAAACCTCGTTGGTTAGGCCTGCTACCCTGAATTGCCCCTCGACCCTGTAGAACCAGGACGCTGCATTTTGATGGGTGAATGGCGGCAGCCTTATGCTGAGGGCCGCCTTGGGTTGGTCTGTCAGGGGGTCATCGTGCGGGGGGCAGGTACTGGCATGGAGGAGCCCGCAGGAAGGAGTTGCACGAGGGAGGTGTCTGCCTCTGAGAAGTTCATGGTAATTTGTATGTGTTTGGGAATGTCTGCGTCCATGCTCATTCCGCTCTCTCACTTGGAGTGTGAGTGAACACTTGCATCAATACACGCTTAGGAGCATGCAGTGTGGGTCCGCTAATGACCGTTGACCTGTCGACGAGGGTCGATAACGCCTGAACACTTTGTTAGAGCGCCGTAGTTAGTCGGTTAGGGGTATGGGTTGGTTCATCAGGCCAAGACTTTGGATCCGTTAATGGCTTCTGGGAACCACTCCGGGAGTCACCACTGTGAGAGAGGTGTGAGATAACGAGCAGGAAGACAAGTACTGCTAGTTTACTGATGGAGCGATCTGCTTATAAAGCGGCACACGGACGTCTGTGTACTTCGCAGAGACCGCAGGTACAAAGATTTACAGGTGACCTAAGGTCAAACTATTTCTCTACAAAAACAGGACAGGTACATACAGAAAACATAATGATTAATAATGTCTGGTCTGTTACAAAAATACTCTGTTACATATACACAATGCATGGTCACTTGAACAGACAATAAAATATACAATTCACAATAATGATAATAATATGTGTTCGGTCGACCCCAGGTCGAATGTGAAGGCACCGCAGAAAATGGGATGTTCATTACAGAGAACGTTGAGGTTTAACTTATCTCCACAAGGACAAGAGCCATAAAAGACGTTATTCCAGCCTGGTATAGATAACTTAGACGTCTGCAGCATACATTCTAGTTAATTCTGGTAATTCTGGAATTAATATGCCTTGGATAAGGGTTTATTCTGTCATGTGTTCGGCCTACCCCACTATGTTCTTTGTCTCCCTCTCACATGTCTCTTCTAAGTCAATTTCCCTCCAAGCTTGGTGATCTTAGTCTCTCGATTGCCTCCCTTTTGAATGAGTAAGCTGTAGCTACCTTAATTTTATCACAACTTATCTAAATCATCCTCCAGCCTTCAGCTGAATTAGGTTGCTTAAAGCATTTTTCATCTCGTGCATGCCAGCATTAGCATTAATTGCTGTCATTCTCTCTTTTCACAGAGATGTTGCATGAAATTGTACTGAACAACTGTTGCAAGCACACATGTCCATATCAAAGCACTCGCCCAGAAGAGCCTTTGCTTCGGGTAAATTAATGTCCATGCTTGTATCACAGTAATTAATTTAATTGTAGTCTAAATATATGTATTATTTTTTCCTTGGCTCTAATTCCTACTCCCCAGTGATCATTTTCCTTTTTTTTTATTTGCATGTAAGATCTGTGTAGCGCACATGGCAAGGAACGAGCAGGTAGGCTTCCACAGATCTTATAATCGTAATAATGTGTATGTGTGTGTTTGGTGAGTGAATGTGTACGTGTGGTGAGTGAATGTGTGTGTGTGTGCATATGTGTTGAGTGAATGTGTGTATGTATGTGTAGTGAATTGTGTGTGTTTGGTGAGTGATGTGTGTGTGTGTGGTGAGTGAATGTGTGTTTGTGTGTTGTGAATGAATGTGTATGTGCTTCTGTGGGGTGAGTTAATGTGTGTGTGGTGAGTGAATATGTGTGTGTGTGATGAGTGAAAATGTATGTGTGGTGAGTGAATGTGTGTTTTTTGTTGTGTGTGAATGTGTATGTGTGGTGAATGAATGTGTGTGTTTTTTGTGGAGAGTGAATGTGTATGTGTGGTGAGTGAATTTGTATGTACAGTAAGGGAATGTGTGGGTGTGTGGTGAGTGAATGTGTATGGGTATGTGTGGAGAGTGAATATGTGTGTTTGTGGTGAGTGAATATGGGGTGAGTTAATGCATTTGTGAGTAGTGAATGAATGTGTATGTGTGGTGGGTGAATGCATGTGTTTGTGGTGAGTGATTGTTTATGTGTGGTGAGTGAAAGTGTGTGCGTGTGTGGTGAGTGAATGTTCTTGTGCATGGTGAGTGAATGTGTATGTGTGTTTGTGTAGCGATGAGTGAATGTATATGTGTGTGGTGAGTGAATGTGTGTATGTGTGTAGTGAGTGAATATGTGTCTGTGCATATGTGGTGAGTGAATGTGTCTATGTATGTGTGGTGAGTTGTGAGTTATTGTGTGTGTGTGTGTGTGTGTGTGTGATAAATGAATGTGGAAAATGCCCTCTCTCCCACGGATGAAGCATCCGGATCACCCGTAGACCTATTGGAGGAGACCGATGGACTCCCAGCCTCCTCTCCCTCCCCAGTGACTCCAGTGGAAGATAGATCCTCACTCTAGATCATCAGCCCTCGTGAGTCTCCGGACCCTATTTCTTCCTCCCCACCCCCAACCCCCTGTCGCGGATGATGATGAGAATGTTCACGACGGGATTGGCAGCTGGCAGACTCAAACCAGTGGAAAGAAGAAAAGAGCCTCTCGATTGCCCTCTGGACCGAAGCCCAACAATCATAAATCACCTTGCACGACATCTGAGTAGGGATGTCATGTAGTTATTCAGAATTTGTTGTCATCAGTGAAGCTAGACACCATAGAAGAAAGAGTAAAGTTTCTCACGGGCTCTGAGCCTTTTATCTCCCACAAACTCCCATGCAAAATTAAACAAAGTGGCTTACACCTATTTCAACACCTCAATGTTCTTAAAGGCAAGAATTTTGGTCCTAATATAAAAGTCTCTAGATATAACCTAATCCGGGACCAAACCCACCGCCCCCAGGGGAACTTGCTGACACCCCAAGCAGGGGTTTAGCCACAGGCTCGCCATCTACTGCAAGTGCCAACCAACCTCCCACAGCAAGTGACTGCCCACCCCTGCTGGCCAACCCCCCACCCACCCAAATAATCAACTCATTCATTTCCCATCTTCTTGAGTTGCCATGGATACATTAGATATATTTAAAGGACACATATATGCATTTCATAGCTTCAATGCTTTAAGGTGTGATGAAAGAATTTTTTGGAGCAAGATGGAACTAGGGCTTGAGAGACTTGATGTAAAATCTTTGTATTCAGCAAATAGTTTGATTCCTCAGCTCTCTAGATTATGCCAAAATCTGCCCTAAAAGTGAGTTTGATGTTCATTAACGTGATAGAAGCTCAGCAATATTGGCGGTCAGGTGATCTCGGAGCGTTATGTAGTTAGTGGGTATTCGTGAGTACGTGCGTTACTTGTGATTTTTTGATCTAGATTATGCCAAAATCTGCCCTTTTAAAAGTGAGTTTTAATCTTTGCTTTGTTTTATTCATTTCTTGTTGGGTTATTTGAATAATAAACCTATTTTTGTAGAAACGATTGTGTTTCTTTAAATAGTCCATTTAATTGCTTTGAGAGAATGATAATTCATTTATTAGCATTTTGAGGTTAGGGTGGGTGAGCTTTAGTAAATGATGAGAGAGAGAAGTCGATACACGGTGAGAGAGAGAGAGAGAGAGAGAGAGAGAGAGAGAGAGAGAGAGAGAGAGAGAGGAGAAAAAATGTGAGTGTTATCATGGGTCGAATCTTTTCACGTCTTTTTCCTGAAGAAAGATCGCTAGATCACGCTACGTACACTTTCAAAAAAGTGTTGAATCTGTTCCTTGTAACAGATATAATCTCCTGGAATATTTTTGGCCTCAAGTGGAACATTCCTCTCCTAAACATGTTCTGCAAAAAGTTCAAAGGCATCATTGCATTACAAGAAATGCTCCTGTGGCCACATGACCTTGTCATCTGCAATTCAGTGCATGTAAACTTCAGAGCTTTCTTGACCTCTTTCCTGTGGCACAGATCTTTAGACAATATAGTGAATGTGATGACCTATAGGAGCAATACATTGCTGGGGCTTCAAGTGATAGTAGGGGACTCTAAGACCCTAATAATTAATGTTTATATGTCCTGGGAAATTTACAATAATTTTGATCAATACTGCATGGTCATATTTGAATAATTGCAGACCTTAATCCTCATCCCATGAAACAATTTTATAACAAACTTACTCGCTCCTGTCAAAATCACGCTCTCCAAATTAGCGATGTAATGCTCCTCCCTCCCTCCTCCTATACCCATGTTCAAAATAGAACAGGCACAATTACAACCCCTGGCCGGACCACTGCATCACGTCTCCACACCTTGCAACGGGCTATGATCACATTCCCTACAGGTGTCATTCAGTACCCCATCCCTCCCTACAGTGAACCCCCTGATCACCCACCTGCCATTAACTGGGATTTTAAAAACCAGCAGAAAACCAGATACTTTAGGGAAACCATAGAAACCAGGTTGAGGTCAATAGATCAACTGACTGACGCCTTACTTTGCATGAACGCAAAATGTAGAAATGACTTCCACAAGAGAGATCTGAACGAATTCTATTTGTACATAATTTCCGCTATGTTACCTTTAGATTTTGTCAGGGCAGCTATCAACCGAAATTTACTGCAGGATTTTTGTCGACATAAGACTTCCTCCCAGTCGTTTTAATCATTATCTAATACTAGTAAAAGTTGCAATTGTACGGGCCATTGACGCATCTGTCCATCCTCACTGATGTGGAAGAATGCGAAGCTTTGATTTGATTTTTTGATGATGTCATTTTTACTGTAAACTTTTAAAAATCTGTAACGTGTGCCAATGGCTGCACTAGTATTTTGAGTAACTTCTGCAATCGTAATTCAGGGGAAAATATTGTTTTTGCTTCCAGAATAGTGGGACATTCTGGAACAAACCCCGCAAAAGCGGCCTTATATAAACCCGCGAACATGCAGCGTGCTTTACTCCTCTCCGACTTATTCAGGTGTGCAGACCTGTGGCAGGCACTTTGATAGAAAGCTGGTGGATTGTGGTTCTGGTGAGCTGTGATGGAGTCCGGCACCACTCTAATTATCCAAAGATATCCAAGTAATCCTTATTACAATTGGGACATGGAACATGTCCAGTAAATTAGTAATTGCAGGACGTTATACAAAACTTCTTGGAAGTAAGTTGCTGTAATTTTGAGTCAGTTTTCTGAGTTTTAAGAACACCCATTTGCTGTCCAGAAAATTTTCAGATATGTAATGTAGTTTCGACTTTGTCAGTAACGTAGCTCACATTGTGCTGCACAGAATGCAACACTAAGAAACTGTGTTGATTTCCTGCAGCTATAAATTCAGTGCATGTGTTCTTTGGGACTGCATGGTCCAGTCTTTGTAGCATAGCTGTCACTAGTATTGAACTAAGTTGAGTCAATTGTTTGTGTAATCATTAACATAAATGTGCAAAGCTTTAAGAAGTGCAAAAGAAACGAGCAGGAAATTTTACTGCTGATTTATTGGTGACCCAGGCGGTTTATATAGCAGCAGACTGACGTCACGGCGCAGAACACAATGAGAACAAGGGTGACCTGAGGTCAATAATAATTAACAATAAATACAGTGAACGAATACACTTTGAATCATACAAATGGACAGAAACGGAGTTGAATACAATCTGATACCTGTGAAAGAAGAATACATGATATACAAATTGGAGACAGGTAAATAATTATATACATGATTTAAATGATTGGATTGGCGTGACCTGTCACGCCAGGTGTGACGAATTGTAGAGGCAAAGAAAATGGGACCCCACCATAGAAAACTTGCTCAGCAGAGACTTTACAAATACTTCCCCCCGCCCCCCCCCAAGACGTGGGTAACGTCTGATTGGGTCGGAGTATCTGCTGGGGTGCTGAAGGGTGCCGCGGCTACGTGAGAAATAATGGCCTCGCGATTAAGCTAACCAATTCATGAGTCAGCACAGCCTAAATGCTTACAGCAGCTGGTTCTATAGCCCCGCCTTCTCAGGGAGGCGTTTTCGTGGAAGTTCCAGGAATTTGGGGGTTGGCCCAAGTGATGTACTTCTTCAACCTCCAATCAATTATACTTGGGAGGGGTCTTTCAAGTCCTCTAAGGAGAGATTTGAATCACACCCACTACAGTCCTTCCAATCAGTTACTTGAAGGGGAGGCCTTGCTGATTAATCCTTCCAATAAGGCTAGAAGGAGGTGGAGATTGCAGTTAACAAGTTTTCTAGGGGTTCAACAAGCTAGAGAACGACGAGGAGAGGAGAGTTCAGAACTGTGTCCTTCAAGGGAGAGTACGTCTCCCCTCACTTCAGTGTTCCCCATAGAGACTGAGTCAAGGGTGATTCGTTTTCTATCATTGTAACTTGTAAATTTTGTACTGATCCTTATAATACTATATACTAATTAAAGTGAAGAAATTACCGATCTCGTCTCTATACGCCTTTCTGAGAGATATCCATACTTAAAAATAATAACAATAAAGAAGATAGCACATCATCCGTAAAGTGATGTGAAGGACACATCGAGAAGAAACCAAGGTAAGAAGAGAAAGACTAAAAATCATACAAAACAGAAAGAGGAGAAGAGATAATCCTTACACAATATCTTTCGTCTTAAACTTATTTTTGAGAGATTCCTTCAAGACATGGAGTACATTACCATTATTAGCAGCAATTATCAAATCATCAACCCATATCAATATCAGAGTTTATCATTGCCTTCATACCTTGTATAAAAACATGCATCAGCAGCAGATTGCTTAAACTTATGACTAACAAAAAATCTATGTAACAGATTTATTTAATTTTCTTCCACTTTGTTTTAGTCCATACAAAGATTTGTTCAATTTGTAAACTAAATGTTCACCTTTTTTACTGGTTTTCTTGAACCCTTCTGGTTGTTCAAGATCTATTTCACAGTCTTTATCACATCCATTTGGTGAACTTCCATATCTTCTTGCACTGCTACTTGCATCATCATCCTTATTGTAGTATGGCGTGCGGTCGGTGAGAAAGGCTCTTCATAATCCACGCCTTTCACTTGGGAATATCCTTTTGCCACGTATCTTGCTTTAACCCTCTGTGTTGTTTGGTTCATGCTTCACTGCATACACCCATCTTTCTCCAACAACTGCCCGTCCTTCGGGAAGTTTTGTCAACTTAAAAGTGTCGTTTTCTTCCAAGACTCTCATTTCTTCTTCCATAGCCTCCTTCCAATAATGTGATTCTGGAGATTCGAGAGCTTCTGTGTATGTAGTTGGAACGTCAGCAACACGGTAGCAATAATCAATGGAACATTATAGTAATCTTTCTTGTAATCCATCCAACTCATAGTCTTCTAAATGCTTGGGTCTGTTTCGTTGCCTCTGTGGATATCTTCTCTCTTCTTGTTCCTTTTATCTTCTTTCTTCTTTTTATCTTGTTCATTCTCATCTTCATCTTGAAAGTTTCCTCTTTCTTCATCTTTATTCTTATCCTTGGACGTCTGATTGTCTTTATTTACATATTCTTCTACATATTCTTGCTGTACATCTTCTTTTGGAAAATGTTCACTAAACCTCACACATCTCACCCTCTTCACATCATCTTGCTCGGGGAAGTACACTTAATAGACTGGACTCTGTATCATGGCCTACAAAAATTCCTCTTCTAGAACGTGCATCTAATAATTTTCTTCTTGTCCTGCTCATAAGCATAACAGACACTTCCAAAGATATGCATGTCCTTTACATTTGGCTTTTGTCCAGTCTTCTTCGTCCTTGGATTATAGCACCTGTTCCAGATGTATGCCGTCATCTTCACTGCATAGGTCCATAATTTCTTAGGTAACTTGCTTTCCAACAATAAACAGCTCGACATATCGAAGGTTATTCTCCAGGAGCGCTCCACAGGACCATTCTGATGTGGAGAGTAAGGCACTGAAAATTCTTACCTGATACGGTTCTTCCTCATGAGGGTTCGAAACTCTTCAGAAGTAAATTCTGTTCCATTATCTGTCCTCATTCTTCACTGAACCATATGGCGCACAATCAGCCAAAAATCTCTCTGTAGCTATTGCAGCATCACTCTTATTTTTAAGCAGATACACCTTAATAATACCAGAAAAATCAACAAATAAAATTTCATATTTAAAACCGTTTTTAGCTATTGGGTCAATTTTACCCGTTAAATCACAATGAACTCATTCAAGCTTTTTGGTGGCTCTCCTGTCAGGCTTCCTATTTCTGTACTAAGTCATCTTACCCATTGTACAGACTTCACAACTAAAATTATCTTTACTGGAAATATTCATACCTACAACAACATTTCCCAGTTTCAATACATCTTGCACATTACAATGGCCAAAAACCTTATGCCATTTTTCTAAAGTACGCATGCCACTTCTTAAACCTACATTATACAAAAAAATACAATTTATTATTTGTCTCAATATTGAACTTAAACCATCTGGCGCATGTAGCTCTGCATAGTCTGGGGTAAACAAAATTTCTCTACCTCTTCTAGTAGCTGCCTTAACAGAAAATATATTCTGTCTGTATGATGGAATGTACAAGGCACCGCTTAAAGTAACTTTTTGTACAGTACCCTTTGAATCACGTAAATTTGCAACAGCATTACCTTTACCTAAAGCAATACCTGTGGTCCTACTACCATCTGCAAGCTCAGTAGTATGACCTTTAGGATTAAAATCTTCATCAAATTTCACAAACTTAGATTTCTCAAGAATAATATGTGCAGTTGCACCACAATCAACCAACAAACCTTCATTCATTGAACTAGATTCACTAGCTCTAAAAAGATAATTATGACCATTTCCATTTTCTTATCACTTGAATCATCATTATCTTTTCTCACTGTTTTCACATGATTTTTCTTCTTACAACAATTTGTATCATGTGTATTAGATTTACAATTTTCACACCAACGGTTAGGCTTCGTGTTTCTTTCACCACTGAAATGATCTGTGGCCTTCTTTGCCACAATTATAACACTTAAAGGAATTTCTTTGCATCCTTGTCTTCACCACTGCATGATCATTATCTTCATTTGTCTTATTGGCTTCTTTTGTCTTCCTCTTATAGCCCTTCAAGGTTTCTTCATAGTCTGTCAAATGCCTCTTGAACTCAGGAAAATTCCATCCTTCTTCTCTCTGATCTACCACAGCAGAGAGTGTGTGGTAACTGTAGGGTAATCCATTCAATACTTTAGATGCAAGTAATTCATCATCAATATCCTTCTTGGCTTCTTTCAAGTAAGTCGAATCAAATAATCAGTGGCACTTTCATCTTCTTTCATCCTCAGATTAATTAATTCTTTATACAGTTTTATTATTCTAGGCTTACTTGTACCAATATAATGACTATGAAGTATTTCTAAGGCTTTCTTACCATTATGCTTGGCATCACGCATCACGAGGGAGAAAGTTGTTTCATCCAAATATTGTACCAGCTCCGCATAAACTTGCTTGTTCTTTGCTGTATCTGGGCTGTCTGCCTCGATCACATCATCGAGTTTTAATCTCACTAGATGGCTTTTAAACCTCTCTTCCCACATCTCATACTTATCTGCATCGCCAGTGTACATCAGGTGGCTCCTGGGCCCATAACCTGTTGCGTTTACGTCCACCATTTTGGCAAATATAAGTAGAAATGCGAGGATCAACTTAAACTTATGTGTTCCCTGCGAGCGTCTTTATTCTCAACTCTGTTTACAAGACTCGCCACAAGATGGCAGCGCATGAGACAATAACAATAGGGACCTTCAATATAAAAGGTATCAATAATATAAAGCACCTGTGTCGAATTTCGACTCAGAAACTAGTCTGATGGTCTGTGATGTCGATGACGTCACGTGAAAGTGCTCTAGTGTTTAGTTTGTTTCTTTAGTTACTAATGTGTTTGTAGGTTCAAGTATTATGTGTGTTTTGGATTTGAGGTTATTTGCCTTGGTGTCATATCCAAAGTGAGGCTAATTCCTATGTTTGAGTTTATTCATTTGTTGTGAGAGAGTTTTTCATTTGGTTGTGTGTTCGGAGTTCGGATACGGCTTAGGTTTAAGAGTTTGTGGTTGTTGTTTGTCAAGATTGATTGTTAACCGTCATTTTATCATTTATGGTGTTGGATTAAATCCTTTTTTTTTTTTCATTTAGAAGTGTCCTCCCTGCTTACCATCTCACAACCGATTATTTATGTCTTGTATATTATTTGTTGCACTAAACGAACATTGTGCTTTCCTACGGGATTTTCGCGGCCAAGCCGGCGAGCATTCAATCATTCTCACTTTCCAGAGTCGGACATTTTTAAGATTCGTGCCGAGATACGTCGCGGCACAAAGTTGCCGGGTTTAGCGTGTTGAGTAGTGATATTTAGCAATAATAACAAGGTAGTGGTGAGTATATTGTTGATGGGCCTATCACAATACGATCATCTATTACAAGTTATATTGCATTCATAGGTAGGATAGTTTATTCCATCCTGTTGTTGTATTGTAGAGGACTTGTTAGTCCAGCATCGACATTCTACTAGTAGTCTAGCCTATCGTTGAGTTAGGACTAGCCTAGACTACGTTATAACATATTATTAGCCAAGCCTTGATTCACTTATCAAGTCTGGCCTATCATTTATTAGTTGGTTTATCTATTGGCCAGTAGGCCTAGGTACCATAACAGGTAACACGTTGCCCAGTCTGCCATCAAGTTAAGATAGCCGACAACGTGGCAGTTTACATTTATATGAAGTTCAGGATCTGTTGATCCATAGCATATGTCTCAATGTAAGCTAGAACTTAGGGCTAGTTTAGTTTGTGACTATCATTAGCTTGTTAGTCTTTTCTTGCTAAGACCCGTGCAACTAAACCGGTCCCTGGGGACCACGGTAAGCTCTTATTATTATTAGTTATTTGCTGACCCATTACAGTTCCCAATCCAGGCCTAGGCCTAAATATTCCTTTTCACTTTCATAGGATAAAGTAACCTATGTTTTTATTTTACTCCTAGACTAACCTACATTTGTTTTGCATTCTTAGGTTAGCCTATGGTTGGTTGTCTTGTTTCATTTGTGAACTGTAATGGGTGGGATATATTAATATATATTGAAATACTGATTATGATTATGAGATCACAACCATTTGATAATCATGGTGTCCAGTTGTATGTAGCACGATACTTTGTGGTCAATTTCATCATTTCAGGAATGGTTGCTGATCTAGCCTATAGTCACACCCTGAAGGTTGTTTAGATGTAAATTCTTGTGATATTTACTGATGCCATTATGCTGTCCAGCACGGTGAGGTATGTGAGAGTAACAATTTGTTGATCTGCTCCAGGTCCTTCACTAGTTACCTTTGGAAGCGTTACTGACACTGTTATCCAGGAAATAGTTTATTACTTTATTTTACTGTGGAGTTTTCGAATTTGCCAACTTTCCTCCACAGCACCGTTCCCAACAAAGTAAATGAGTGTGATATCTTTAAACATACTCTTCAAGTAAAATAATTAATTTGAGTTTACATCTCAACAGCCTTGTTAAAGGACACTATAGTCTGTCTAGAATGTCATGAAACATCGAGTAGGTTTGCGACGCTGCCAAACTTCCTCAAGACATTTAATCTGGCTCAAGCTAATCCCAACACCCTTCCATTCCGGGTCCTTTAATACGGTCGTAAAATTTCCTTTATAATCCCATAATCTGAATCTTTCCAGTCAATCAGATCCAGCACGCAAAATTATAATTCTACTCCCTTTCCCACTTGGTGGGTTTATTCCAGTCGTTGCTGTCGAACTTTCATCCATCTAACACTTTGTGACTGTATAATTCTGGTTAATCCAAGTTTCATCTAGAAATATAACAGACTTATTTCCTGTATCTCTAACATTTTTCATTTCACGTAGAAACTTGGTCCTGGCACTGGCAATATCACTTCCCTCCAGTAGAAATTTTCTCCCATTAATTCTTCCGTATTTGAATCCAATTTCTTGAAGTATCTTACGTAAAGATTCTCTGCATCCACTAAATCCAATATTTTCTTTTACTTCAAGTAGAATGCTATGCAGTGTTGGAATTTCCTTTCTGATGTAATAACTGAGAACTGTCCTTCGTAAAACGCACTGATCAAACCCATCAATGTTGGTTACAGTTGGTGGTCTTTTCCTTTTCTTTACGTTAAAAACGGGAGCTTCATTTTCTTCTAAGCTGTCTTTTCCTTCCTTACAAATGCGATATATCGTACCTCTGCATTGCTTAGTTGCATCCATTGTACGTTGTATTGCGTTGTCAAAACCATGCATAACAGTTTTGTTTTCTTTCTCTCTTTTGAAATACTCGTGGACATTGAATATGACCTCTCGTGTCTGGCGCACTTAATTGCTGACGTGGGGAGCCTTCCATCTTAAACCGTCACGCTTGGGTATCAGACAATAGTGATAAGCTACTTAGCCTTCCTGACCTGAGAAAGAGATGTTGGCAAAGTGTATGCCAAATCTACACTGTTTTTCGCCTTAAGTGAGATTTAATGAATGAAATTGGCGCAAAGCGGCAACGTCGGAAATCTACTCTATGTTTCATGACATTCTGGACAGACTATAGTCATGAGTGTCATAGTAACCAGAATTGCAAGACTTGTAGTGGACGTCATCATTCCTTCATTTGTTCCAATATGAAATCTGGTCAAAACTTTAACATAGCTTCCACTAGTAATGCTGTTGCTAAAACTAACCTTGAGTCTAAAGCCACCACTCATAAGGATAGCCCAGAGAGAAAGTCTAGTGTAAGCAATCATCGTAGCCAATCAGACAAGAAACCAACTGTTCATGCTAATAGAATGAAGTCTACTAGTAGCATAGAATTGCCACCCACATTGTTGCAACTGCGTCAGCTACTATACGTAACAGCAACAACCAAGAACATATAACACGAGTGTTTTCTGACACCAGAAGCCAAAGGAGCTTTATAAGAAGTCGTTTGGCCACCGAATTAGACCTTCCAGTCATTAAGAGAGTTTCATTAAACATTGTGTTGATTTTCCTTCAAAGAAGTTGTTTATTCTTTTTACCTGTGCGATTGTTCAAGCTGTCCACCTAGAGCTTACCAATTCCCTTTTGGTTGCTGACTGCAATTTGACAATTCAATGGTTCACGGCTAGACATGGTGTCCCTTCAGTTTCTACTTGTGGGTGCCTCCAACCTGTTGAAGCAACGTTATGGCCCATTGGTGCCCCAATGGAAGTTTGTTGTACCTAATGCGCCATGGTGGGAAGGCTGGTAGGAATGCCTCATTAGATCAGTGAGGATTGCATTGAGAAAGACGTTGGGCACTAAGTCATTGCCTAATAGTGAATTAGAAACTACACTCCATGAGGTGGAAGCATGTATTAATTCTAGACCCTTGACATTTGTAGGTGAAGAACCTAGTGTTACTAATCCCCTTAACCCATCTCATTTCCTTATTGGTCGTTCAGCAGGTTTTCAGGTAGAATTGGCAGAAGAGCCGGCCTCAGGTGTATCCTCAAAGGATTCGAGCGTGAGAGAGTCTGTGCATCTGAGTCAGCTGAAGAACCTGCCTTGCATGGTAAAGGGGTTCAAAGCAAATTGTAACTTAAAGAAGGGTTCTGTTGCAATAGTAAAAGAAGAAAGAGTGCCAAGGTTGATGTGGTCCCTTGGAATTATTACTGAGTTGTACCCCTGTAAGGATGGAGTAGTGAGAAGTGTTGAGGTTAAAACTAAACATGGATTTGTAACTAGACCTGTGTAAAACTTGTATAATTTAGAAATATCAGATGTCAGTGAGGAAGAGGTTTGTAATTCCCCTGATAAAATAAAGTACAGTCCTATTGTAGAAGATCATGTGGATTCTGTTGAATCACCCTCTGAGTCTAGTGTAGGTAAAACCCGAAATGGGGGTCTATTAAGGCACCTGTTAAACTGACTTGTAAAATTTTAAGATTATTCAGATTGCAGTGGAGGTCCCTATGATGACAGAAGTGTTGACACACTCCTATGGTGGGAAGGATGTTAAATGTATTTTTTTTTTTTTTTTGTCCAAAGAGAACGCTCCCGATCCTGTGTTGACGCTGGATCAAAATCATTTGAATTGTTCTTAAAATCGACCCTTTTTTAAGAAGCACGTATTGCATAATTGTTATTTTCTTACATGACAATCATAGAGTGTGTGCAATTCTTGTAAACTGTATTTGTGTCGTAAAACAAATATTGAGCTTCCCCTTGTATTCAGTGATCGCAACTTTTTCCCCCATCCCCTGTTCCTTATCGCCCACCCCATGTGCCTTGTCGTGTTTATACCCCTTTTTCTGTAGTTTATTGCCATTTTTGCTGTTGAAACTGTGATTTGTTGTTCCAATTGATTTGTGTGTCTTGTCTGTACCATAAATGTGATTTTTAGAATGAGTTGATGTATGTAAAAGAACTATGGGACCTGTGTGCTCCCCAAGACGTTTTTTAAATCTTTTGTAGAGAGACAGAGAGAATACAGGAACCAAGAGAGAATCTGCGAGTTTCCTTTCTCCAGAGTTTTTCGTGAATTGAGGAGACTATGTTTCAAATTGAGAGGTTTATGGCCCAAACACAATATTTGGTATACTGTGTATTCCCTGTAGGAAAAGGAGGTGTTCTCTCTTAAAAGTATTTCTTGCAGAAGAATAATACCACAGTTATTCCAAAAAGTTTGAGACTGTCGCAAAGCTAATGTTGGATGACTCCAAAAAAACATTTGTAAGAAGCTTTCGTTTCAACAATGTGAAGCCTCCATTTTCTGTATTTACGGGTAAGGAAAACGCCGCATAATGACAGATATCTAAAGGTAAACCGATGAGATTCGTCTTGTTTCCTTCCTTGTCTTTCTGCATCCTTACGTTATGCTAGATAAGTCGCTATTGTATTGCCAATAATAAAGAAATAAGGTATTTTATAAAATAGTACTGAGTTATGAGTTAACTGCCAGCATTCTCTTTCGGCCCTTTGACTGAACAGTATTGCACGTTTAAACTGAAAATATTCAGTCGCTGATGTGATTTTGAGGTATGATTAAGGAACTTGTAAAATTAAGGCCAAACCCTAGGCCTCTGTGATTATTCTGATTTACAAATGTATGTCAGAAAGATATGCATTGAAATAATTGCCAAGATTTCAAAAGAAACAAGGATAGCCTATATATTTACATACATACACACATATACATGTGTGAGTGTACATTATGTATGTATTGTACTACTGGTCACTTTCTCCCAGTACACTCGGCAAGGAAAGTTAGGATACAGTTTTTTTGAAATCTTCGGACATATATTGCTCAATAATGCGACATCTGGCAACTTTAGAAAGGGGAGGAGCTTCAGTCTTATTGTTTGTTTTTTGCTTGACCTCCTATAACTTTCAATCGTATTCTACGATTCTGAACTCATAGATACTTAATTGCAGTAGTAAGCTTTACAGTATTCGTTGAAGTTGTATTATGCAGCAACAGTTCTGAGCAAAATAAAAATTATTTGACATAACTTACCAAGTAACCTTACACAAATGAATTTATGACACCACAATGAACGGAATGCTGGCATAATTGGAAACGCAATCTTCCATAATGAAATCAAGAGTTAAATTTGAGCAACGAAAAATGTGGGGAACAATAAAGGAACGAATGCAATGTTATGATGAGAGAGAGAGAGTCTGCTGTTGTGTAGAGCTATTCATTACATTATTTTTTTTCTTTTAGTGATTGAGCAATACTATATTTGTATAGTATGTTTTAGCAATGGAGAGAGAGAGAGAGTCTGCTGTTGTGTAAGCCTAGGCCTATATGTAAAGCTACTCATTTCATTAGTTTCTTTTTCTTTTAGAGACTGAGCAATACTATATTTGTATAGTATGTTTTAGCAATGGAGGGAGAGAGAGAGAGAAACTATGGCAACGTCAAGAAGCATCCAGTTACTTGTGTTTTCCCGCCGAGTATCTCGCGCTGCTCCTCATATCATAGAGAACGCTCTTGCGGATTTAAATAGATTTGGTCAACCTACCCTAGCTGTCACAACATTTACTGCCATTAATTCCAGCTGACTTTTAACACCGTGCAATACAAATATGAATGTGTAAAAATTAAAGAAACTATCATTACCTCGTATGCTGATGCAATAATAAGCCTGTTCATAACAGAAAATGAGTAAATATTGCTGTTCTGATAAACAGTACTACACCAAGATATCCACACACACTAGCTTTCAGATCTCTATGAAAGAAGTCATCCGAGAAATTCTGATTACTTCGGACATGAATAGTGTTTTTAAGTATCTGAACTTTTTTGTTTTGCAGATTTAACATATACGATATAATTAGCATTGTATTTTCATATTCTAGATTAAATTTACCGAGATTATGTGTTTTCTGTAAGTAAAAAATTAAAATTCGATGACTTGTTCCAGCTTGAAGGATCATATCCTTTCACTATGTCTGTGTATGTTTTTGCATCTTTTTGGTTGGAGATGTTATTGATCTCAACGATAAGAAACCCCAGGTCCCTGCTTGCCAAGTCATCACATTGGTAGTCTGCAAGGCAGGCAAGATTTCTCCATCTTTTACCACTGTTGTTGCTAGACGCTTCCATGATGCTCAATTTTAATATTTCACTCGAAGAAAAACACCTTAGTCGACGCTTTATCGTGCTATTCTGACTTTAATCTAATCACCAACAGTTCACGGATACTTCTAGCTATAGATCACTCGCTAGTCGTATGTTATACGCATGAAAATCCAGATTAGGTAAAATATTGAAAATGGAAAAGTTGTATCAGGTTATAAATGAACCTACTCGAATAACAGAGACCTCCAAAACCCTTCTTGACGTAATAATTACAAATAACACAGACATGATTTTATCTTCAGGAGTTGAAAAATCTCATATATCTGATCACGATCTTATATTTTCAACCATTAATATCAGGAAACCGAAGCGAAAACCTGAAATAAAGACTTTTAGGAGTTTAAAAAATTACTCAAAAGAGTTATTTTGCGCATATCTTAGAGATCACGTACATATTTTGGACGACATTTTATTTACCGACGATGTAAATGAGCAAGTGTTTATTTTAACAACTGTCATGAAGACTTGTATAGATGTGGTCGCTCCAAGAGTGACACAGGAAGTACGTCGACCGCCAGCACCATGGATAAACGCAGAAATCAAAGCCGCCATGGTTAAACGAGATCATTTACGTAATATCAGAGATTTAGTAAAAGATCCGCATTCTACAGAGCAATATAAGATATCAAAGAGTAATGTCAAGTCTATGATCCGATTTGCTAGAGCAAAATGTAGTCGTGATAAATTGCAACAAAATAGGGTAAATAAAGGAAACATTTGGAATGTAATTAATAAAACTGTCCCTAATAAGAAAACTGGAGGAAAGAAGTTTAATTTTGACAATCCAGAACAAACTAGTGAACGATTCAATGAGTTTTTCGCAAATGTCGGTAAAAATGTTTACGAAGAAACAACTACTAGTAAACAGACAAGGGATGAAAACTCGACACCAATTGTTAACCCAAGCAAAAACTCTCTCGTTCCAGAAAGACCCCGTTTCAGACCAACTCCTGTGGATATTGCAAGAGTAGTTAAGGTAGTAAATAGTTTAAAGAACACAAACTCTTATGGCCCTGATGGTATTACAAGTCGTTTTTTAAAAGATTCTATGCCCGTTATAGGCTTTTACCTCACGATATTAATAAATACTTCGATTGTAACAGGTAAGGTACCAGATGAATGGAAGTACAGTATTGTAAATCCACTTTATAAGGATGGTAATTTGGATGATCCCAGCAATTTTAGACCCATATCTTTGCTATCAGTCATGTCAAAGGTATCAGAGAGGGTTGTATGCGATCAATTATATTGTTATTTGGAGTCAAATGACATCCTATCGGTCACTCAACACGGCTTTAGAAAACAGTTATCTACAGAGACTGCCCTAACCAAAATATGCGAAGAAATTTATATGAATATGGATAATAAGAAAATATCTTTGCTCACTTTATGTGACCTTTCGAAGGCATTTGACACTGTATCCCATAGCTTACTTATGCAAAAGATGATGCAATATGGAATAGATGATTTTTGGTTTGATGACTATTTAACTGCTCGAACTCAGTCAGTAAAAATAAGTGACCATATTTCTAGTAAACAAAAGGTTGAGTACGGAGTTCCCCAAGGCTCGATCCTAGGTCCAGTTCTATTTAACATTTTCGTAAATGACCTGGCTGAACTAAATGAGAGTGATATGCTCGTTCAATATGCGGACGATGCACAATATCTTCATTCGGGTAAGATAGAAAATTTAGTGTACATTGTTGACAGAGCCGAAAGAAATTTAGAGAAAGTAAATAAATATTTTTCAGAGAATGGTCTAAAAATGAATGCAAGCAAAACTAAATTTTTATTTATAGGCTCTCGCCAATACATAAACCGTTTACCAGAGAATCTTTGCATTAAAACAAACGGCACTGACATTAAACCAAGTGAAAATGTAAAAAATCTCGGAGTAACTATGGACAGATATTTTTCTTTCGATAATCATACTGACAATATATGTAGGAAGGCAAATGGCGTACTGTATTTCTTAAATAAAAGCAAAGATAATTTTGATAGAGTAGAAATCTAATTGTTGAAGCTTTAGCGATGAGTGTAATATCCTACTGCTCTTCTATATGGAATGGAAGCTCCGTCTCGAACATGCAAAAAACGCAAAAAATTCAGAATTTTGCGTCAAAGGTTGCTGCGGGTCTTGGGAGAAAATATGATCACGCCACACCATACATAAATGAGATGAAGTGGTTGAAACTTGAGAGCAAACTGATCTTCGATGTTTGTTTGTTTATTTTCAAAGTATTGCATGGACATATACCTGCCAGAATATTACCACTAGAGACCATACAACAGAGAAGAATACGTCCAACTAGACAGAGCAGTCATTTGGTGGTTCCAAGGAGACGGACAATCCTGGCTGATAAGGCAACATCCGTCAGGGGTCCCAAGCTTTGGAATGCATTGCCGGAGGATATTAAAGAGTGTAGCAATTTGTCTACTTTTAAGAGAAAACTGAAATCACACCTGTTTCAGAAGCAAAATAATGGTAACCTTTAAGATATTTTATAAATGTAAATAAATTTTGGTTCTTAACTAGACGAATAGGTAATTTTATCTTTGTATTTAGTCCTATTTATTTTAGACTACAGATTATACCTTTGTTTTAAGAGTCACCTTGAACCTTTTAGTTAAAGTACTAATTAATGTATTTGTATAATTTTAAGAGTCATCTGTATGGATACTTTTTATGTAATAGAATACCCACTGTATTTGTGGAATAGAGGAATTATTATTATTATTATTATTATTATTATTATTATTATTATTATTATTATTATTATTATTATTATTATTATTATTGATTATTCAGACCAAGAACAGGCACTTCGAGAGAGAGAGTTTAGTTAAGGTCAGTTCTGCAAGTCAACAACTTCGTCAGTTCATGCACTGGATACATGAAAGGTTAAGAGCCAGAAGACGGGAGAGCGGTACTGAAGCTTTGACATTTCATACTGAACAGCATTATGATAGTCAAGAGAATAGTTTACTGTACATCTTTCAACTGTGGTTGATAATGACTACAATGTCTGTGCGAGCGCAACTTTTTCAAGCGAGAGGTCGACCATCCGTTCCTTTCTGGGAGATCTGCAGTGGTGCTGAAATATGCTTCTTTCCTGTCTCTTCCTTGGATCACTGTTTCTAGCAGTCTCGTCTGAAGAGGCGTTTGCGCTCTCATTGAAGCTGGAAAGTTAGAAAACAACATTAGGCGGCCTTTCACTCTTGCCTGGTATTAAAATGCTCGCCTGTTTTAGTTTCATGTCTGAGAAAGCTGATCTGGTTTAGTGTGTATACAAAATGTTCTTTTGACTGGATATTTGATTTTTCATCCTAAATATAAATATATGTACGTATTATATGCATACTTACGTACACATATACGTGCATACATTATATATATATATATATATATATATATATATAT
>NC_089788.1:40371204-40423704 GCF_040412425.1 Macrobrachium rosenbergii
TTGCCTTTTTCTGGTACATGGTACGCTTTTCAGATTTTTGGTACATTTTAAGATAATTTGGTACATCTTGGTACAGTACACAATGTCTCTTCTAAATACACTCCTGTATTTCGTAAAATAAATATTTATAACATTTTCTCTGAATATTTTCTTTTCAAAGTTATCTATCTAAATTTGTAGCAATTTTTAAGGGTTTTGTAGGAAATTTGCCACTGCGAATACTTGAACACCTCCCAAAATTCATCACTTCTATAGCTCCAGATTCAAAAATTGCAAAGGAAATTCATTGTAGTAGAACTAAGGGTATTGAGCTCATTGCGAAAACGATAGGCCTGGAGAGTTTTAATCAGGCTGTTGAGTATTTAAGATCAAATAAATATTCCGAGATCCTTGACGAGAGTACAGATGTTTCTGTTACTAAACAACTAGCTGTGGTGGTTAGAACAGTAGATGAGGAAAGTCAAAAGGTTAAGGACTTATTTTTACAACTAATTTATGTTAATGATGCAACGGCTAATGGGATATATAGTTCACTAATTTGTTTACAAAACATAACATACCTTTTGCTAATATGAGTGGGTTAAGCTGCAGATAATGCTGCAGTTATGATGGGAAATATTGGTGGGCTGAAGAGAAAGTTAGAGGACAAATTTCCAAATCTATTTGCAATGAGTTGTATTTGTCACACCCTACACTTATGCTCTTCTAATGCTTGTTTAAGAATTCCAAGAACTGTTAAAGATCTTTGCCGAGATATATGCAATTATATATTTCACAGTCCCATACGCATTTCACAATTCAAGGAACTGCAAAAGTTTGCAGCACTTGAGCCACATAGGTTACTGAACCCATCACAAACAAGGTGGCTTTCTTTACAAGCTGTTGTGGCGAGAATTCTGGAACAATGGTCAGCTCTTGTTTTATTTTTCGAAGCTGCCTCTTTGGAAGACCATATACAGACAGTTTCAACAATTCTTAATGTCCTTGCTTTTTTTTTTTTTTTTTTTAACGTTAGTTTAACCAGACCACTGAGTTAATATTAACTCTCCTAGGGCTGGCCCGAAGGATTAGACAAGCTATTTAAACCCTGATAATTTAATTAAACCTAGCGACATATGTTTATCTAAGAACTAATTAAGTTAATTAGGAATATATTATAAATTATTCTATGAATCTTATATTTTATCGTATAAATGATTAAATTTAAGGAATTTTAAAATATTAAAAAGTGAGAATTTGTCATTTTCTGACAGTATATCTTTAAAGGAATATCTTCTAAATAAAATGTCTCTTTGGATTCTATATTTTGGACATACCTTTAAAATATGCTTTACTGTTATTTGTATATTACATATTTCGCACACAGGTATAGGGGCATGGGGTTACTCATCAGGTAACCATGTGTCAGTTTAGTGTGACCAATTCTTAGCCGTGTCAACATTACTGAAAACCTGCGGCAATTCTGATAGGATGATGGCCACGGGTCTACAGTTTCTTTTATTTCTCTTAATTTATTGTTAAGACTGCTTTCCCTCCAGTTATTTTGCCATTTCTTCTTAATCACCGCTTTACTGTATCTAGTATAATCTTCTAATGGTAATAATTCTGCTGATATTGGCAGTGTTCTAGCCTCTTTTGCATAGGTGTCAGCTTTTTCATTGCCTTCTAATCCTATGTGAGATGGTATCCAACATAGAGTAACAGATATCTTTTGCATTTTCATTTCATGTAATGTATGTCTAATTTCATTTATAATTTGATTTTTGGAGTATAAGAGTTTATTGCATTTATTGAACTTAGTGAATCGCTAAAGATGGTTACTTCATTAAACTGGTTTTCATATATAGTTGTTAATGCTGTTTTTATTGCTAGTAATTCAGCAGTGAACACTGATGCTTTGTTATGTAAAGAGGCTTGGCTTTTATATTGTTTCCGTAGACAGCGAGTCCAACTCCCATATCATCTTTGGAACCATCAGTATATAAATGATTATTACTGTGTACCTTGATATGTTCCAGAGCATACAGTTTCATAGAAAGTGGGTTATTCAATTTATTAATTGGTATTGTACATAGTTTGTTACATATCTGGGGAGCACTTATCATCCATGGAGGCATTATTTTGTTAAAATTGTAAAATCTAATATTATAAAGATCATTGTTAATAAATAATCTATTAGCTCTAATAGGGAAGGATGGGGTAATTTTTGTATTCCAGAAACAATCTGGTTTTTAAATAAATCTTTGGTTTTGCTGGACTATTTATAATTTTTAAACCTCTGCACATCGTTGTTATTTTGAACTTATAAGATAGTGGTATTTCTCCACTTTCTACAATCAAGGATTGGACTGGTGATGATTTGAATGCTCCGGTGGCTAACCGAATCCCAAGGTGATGTACTGGATCTAGCATTTTGAGAATAGTCTCACTAGCAGAACTATAAATTGGACTGCCATATTCTAATATTGGTAGAACTGTAGCCTTATAAAGTTTCAATAAAATATCTCTGTCAGCACCCCATGAAGTGTGAGCTAATTTTTTTAATACATTTAAAGATTTTAAGGTCTTTGCTTTGGTATGTCTTACATGGGTCTTCCAGTTCAAATGATTGTCAAAATATAGGCCTAAGAGTTTGACTTCTGGATAAAATTGGATGGGAGTGTTATTCATGGTAAGAACTATATCTTCGTTTCTGAGCCAACGTTTATCCCTGTAAAAGATATTGCTTGCGTTTTTCATCAGAAAATTTAAACCCAACAGATAATGCCCATTGTTCAATTTTATTTATGGAGATATTTAAGATTCTTTGGATGTGGCGCAAGTTGCTTGAAGTGTAAAAAATGGCAAAATAATCAACATATAAGCTGTTGTTTACATCTTTTGGAAGTGTTTTAACTATATTATTGATGGATAGTGTAAATAATGTGCTGCTTAGTACGCTTCCTTGAGGGATACCTTCTTTTATTTCAAATGTTTCCGATAATACTGTTTCAATTCTAGTTTGAAATGTTCTTTCTGTTAAGAAATTTCGTATGAAAATTCGGAGTTCACCCCTTAGATTTATGTCATATAGAGTTTTTATAATTAAATGTCTCCATGTTGTATCATAAGCTTTTTGAATGTCAAATAAGACTGCAACAGTGATTTTCTTTTGTACAAATCCTCTTTTGATTTGATCTTCTAGTGATGTTAGTGAGTTTAAAGTTGAATGATTTTTCCTACTTCAGACTGAGTGCCTGCTAGAACTTTATTTTTCTCTAAATACCATATGAGTCTATTATTTACCATTTTTTCCATGAGTTTACAAAGACAACTAGTTAGTGATATAGGTCTATAATTATTTACTGATGTTGGATCTTTGCCAGGTTTGGGTATAGGAATTACTATAGCATGTTTCCATGCCTTGGGAAGTAGTTTCTTTTCCACAGGTGATTATAAAATTTCAATAAGTATTCTTTGGCTTTAATGTTAAGATGTATAAGAAGTTCAAAAGAGATATTATCTTTTCCTGGGGCAGAGTTACTACAAGATTTTAATGCAGCATCAAATTCTTCTAATGTAAATGGGACATTGTAGTATAGTTGTTGACTTGTTTCAAAATTAATTATGATTTTTCTTCATTCCTTTTTCTATTTCGAAAATGTTCGTCTAAATTCAAGCTATTACTTACTGATTCTAGGTGGCGACCTATTATATTTGATATTTCTTTTAAATCATGAACTCTTTCTCCGTTATGTAATATTGGGGATCTAGGTGATCGACTATATTTGCCATTAATTTTTCGAAATCTATCCCACATTTGTTTAACAGTGTCATTTGAGAAATTGGAAACGTAATTGTCCCAAGATGACTTCCTATTACTAATAACTTTTTTCCTGAATTGAGCAGATATTTTATTCAATAAAGGTTTGATATAATCAATTTCCAATGCTATTAATACTAAGACTTTCAATGTATATCTGTTACTTTGATATAATTTGTTATATCTTTGGTTTAGTGTGTCTAATCGTCTACTTATTTTGTGCTTCAGTTTGATAATTTCTGAAAGTTCTGTAGACCACCATGGAACAGGATTTATTTTTGGTTTATAAGTAGTCATTGGTATTGATTTGTGTCCAGAACTAATTACAAAATCTGTAAAATATGAATTAATTTCGTTGTGATCATTGTTACTTTGGAAAGGGGAAACATTTTTGGTAACTAAATTATACTTTTCCCAGTCAGCTTTTTTAAAATTAAATTTTGGTATAAACTGTTGATGATTATCTTCAAGACATGTGATTACAATTGGGTAGTGATCACTGGTATAAAGATCATCTAGAGTATTCCACTCAATCTGTCTACTAATGAGGTGGAACAAATAGACAGGTCTACAGATGACAGGGTCCCATGAGTTTTCGAAAAGTATGTTGGGCTTTCATTTTCATTTAAACAACAATAGTTGTAATTAAGTATTAGATTTTCTATGTCTTTACCTGCTCTATCTGCATCTATGATACTGGCACCCCATAAAGGGTGGTGAGCATTAAAATCACCTAAAACTAAAATAGGTTCATTGAACTGTGATAAAATGTTTGATAAATCAGCCATATCATAATTTTCATTAGGTTGATTATAAAGATTGCAGACTAAAAAGCTAGATTTGTTTGTTAGATGCAGGCGAATTGAAGAAATTTGAAATGAATTACTATTAACTGTAATTTTATCATACGTTACGCGATTATGAACATATATTGCTGTTCCTAACTTGCCTTCTCCTGAAACGCAGGAGGCTAGAAAGTAATTACATATTGATGGAACTGGATCATTAACATGTTGTAAACATATGCACATTGGTTCATGTTGTTTTAGGAGTCTTTGTATTTCACCCAAGTGCATTCTTGTTTTCAAACCGTTTATGTTCCATTGAATAATAGTATAATTGAATAGGATGAAAGTTAAATGATTTTGTATAGTTGATTATTAATTTTTTTCAATAATTTTTTAAACAATGGGTAACTATTCTCTTATTAGATTTAATTTTCTTTTTGTTTTTGACATTTCTGTGTAAACTTCTGAATCAATAGATAATTTAATTTCTTCTTGTCTGGTTAAGAAATTGTCTAATACTGCTATTTTACTCTCACGATAATATAGCAAGTGTCCAATACACATACAATCTTTGGTATGTGATTCTAGCTGACTTGAGGTATTATCTTTTCTAGTTAAGAAATTCCTTATTACGTTTGTCAATTTTTTCTTATTTAAGGGTTTTGTTTCTTTGCAATATTGCAAAAGCACTTATAACATCCACATCGTTCATGATGAGGTTCAGTTTGTGGTGTTATACCTTCTTGGCTACACTGTTGACACTCACAATTATCATTTTGCCTTCCTTGGATTGATTGAATTTTGTCTTGAAATTTACTTGGAAACACTGGTGAAGGAATTATTTCATCAATGTTATCTAAATTAGTGGATGTTTTCCTGTTGAGTCCGGTTTCAAAGTGAAAGCGTTAGGATTAATGTCTTGTATGAAAATATAAGTAGATACTACAACACGACTTTAGGGAATTTCATCAAAATGGAAGTCATATTGTCGTCATCTGGTGTGTTTACTATTGATTGTGCTAATATTTCTTCCCATTTGGAAGAAAGTCTGCGGCATTTTGGAAGCAAATTTGAGAGAGGAAGCGAGGATCATTGTGGAAGAACTTAAATACTTGACGAGAAAATGTTTGGACTCTTATATTGAATTGTGTTCTCCCAAGAGGAGGAAGCGAGGCAGGAATTTAAGGAGAGAATATTGAGGGAAGTTAGACTGCTAGAGGGAGCGCAAGAATGATGGAAACACAACAGTATGGTGACAGAGTGGGTGGGAATGTGTTGGGAAAGGCATCTGGAAAGAAGCCTCCTGACGACAAGGAAACCTGGTGGTGGAATGACGAAGTGAAAGAGGTGATGACAGCCAAAAAAGATTCAAAAAAGTTCTGGGAAAAGTATGGACAGCAAGAGGATAAGGAGAGGCACAGTACCAAAGGCATGAGAAACAAGTAAAGAAGGCAGTTGCACAACAAAAGGCAAGAGCATTAGATGACATGTACAAAGAGCTGGAAACACCTGAGCGGGAAAGAAAAATTCACGGAATTGCAAAGTCGAGGGACAAGAACACCAAAGACTACTCCCATATAAAACAGGTTAAGGATGGGAATGGAGTGGTTTTATGCAACAAGGATAAGATAAAAAAGAGGTGGAAGGAATATTATGAACACCTGTTAAATGAAGAAGGGCCTAGAAAATTCTTTGAAGATGGATTCCAGAACCTTGGTATGACACATACTGTTAGCAGGAAGAATGTAAAGAAGGCACTAAAGAAGATGAAAAATGGTGAAGCAATAGGACCAGATGGAATTCCTGCAGAGGTGTGGAAGAGCCTGGGAGAAAAAGGGATAGACATGCTATGGGACCTAGCACAGAAAATATGCAGTCAGGAAAAGATACCAAAAGAATGTAGAGAAAGCTTTATTGTGCCTATCTATAAAGAGAAGGATGACATCCAGGATTGTGCAAACTACACAGGAATAAAATTAATGTCTCACACCATGAAAATCTGAGAACAAATTATGGATCAAAGAATTAGAGAGGAAACATCTGTAGGTGAAGAACAATTTGGTTTCATGCCAGGAAGAGGACCGACAGATGTAGTGTTTGCCCTCCAACAGATGATGGAAAAACACCGGGAAAAGCAGAAAGGACTGCACATAGTAGTCATAGATCTGGAAATGGCATACGATAGAGTACCACGCCAAGAGGTTTGGAGGTGCATGCGAGTAAAGAACACCGGAGAAGTATGTGAGGTTGGTCCAAGATATGTATGAAGGAGCAAAAACGCAGGTTAGAAGCAGTGTTGGGTTAACTGAATGGATGCCAGTACGAGTTGGTTTACGTCAGGGATCTGCTTTAGGTCCACATCTTTTTGACCTGATAATGGATGTGCTATCTCAAGGAATAAGAGATCAATCGCCCTGGTGCATGTTGTTTGCTGATGACAACGTGTTACGAGCCAACAGAGCGGTAGTGGAGTCAAAACCAAAGCAATGGAGGAAGGTACTGGAAGACAGAGGTTTAAAGATCAGTAGGAAGAAGACTGAACACCTAAGTTTTAATGAAGATCAAGACTCCGAGATTAGCATGGAAGGAACAAGGTTGAACCGAATAGAAAAATTTAAACATCTTGGTTTAACAGTGGCTTATGATGGAAATTTGGATGCAGAAATAACACACAGAGTGCAGGCTGGATGGAAAAATTGGAGAAAGATGTCAGGTGTCTTGTGCGACCGCAGAATCAATATAAAGGTTAAAGGAAGGGTATATAAGACAATAGTGAGACCAGCTTTGATGTATGAAGCAGAAACATGGCCGGTAAAGAGAGTGCAAGAGAAGAAATTGGATGCAGTAGAGATGAAAATGCTCAGGTGGATGTGTGTAGCAAAAATGAACAGGATCAAAAATGAAAGAATAAGAGGAACTGCTAAAGTCGTAGAACTATCAAAGAAGGCCCAGGAAAGAAGACTGCAATGGTATGGCCTTGTGATGAAAAGGGATGAGACATATGTAGGAAGGAGAGTGATGCAGATGGAGGAGGTGGCTGGTGGGAGAGCAAGAGGAAGACCGAAGAAGCGAAGGTGGAAGAATGTAGTTAGAGAGGACCTGAGAGACAAACAATTGTCAGAGGATGATGTGTTTGACCGAGCCAGGTGGAGGAGGAAAGCTGTCAGAAACATCGACCCCACATACAAGTGGGAAAAGGTGCAGAGAAAGAAGAATTGAACGATGTTCTCAAATGCAAAATTGCTTTAGTTCATTTACTGAGATTTTGGCGTTATTCACAGGATGCAATCTATCAGTTGCTTGTGGCAAGGTCATAACAAATCTTATTCCATTAATGAGGAAATTTCCCAACTAAGTGAATGATGCCGATTATGATGCCATTGTAAAGTCACCACATCGACGTCAGTGGAGTTCTTCGAAGGAGTCATCAATTAAGTCTCCGCTGAGCAAGTTTTCTTTGGTGACTTCCCACTTTCTTCACACTCAATTCGTCACGCCTAACGTGCCAGGTCACGCATTTTCTACCATTTCATCTTTATATGTATTTGCCCAACTGTCATGAATTATGTATCTTATGTTTCTTTATTCGCAGGCATCAAGACTGTATCCATATTGAAGTTCTATATGTTTTTGTATTGTAAATTGTACTTGTTTGCCGCATATTATTGTTAATTGTTTTTGACCTCAGGTCACGCTTAATGTCATTGTCTTCCGCGGTTCGGCACCAGTCGGCCGCTATATAAACTGCCTAAATCTGTAATAAACCAGCAGTAACTTTTACCTGCTCGTTTCTTTTGCACCTCTTACAGTGGTGACCCCGGAGTGACTGGAGCCATTAGCGGACCGACACGGCGACTCAGTCTTGGCTCCAGGAACTCTCCAACGCTCGTAGTGGCCTAAACACGGCGCTGTAACCAGCGTTTGGGCATGCTGATTCTCGTCGGCAAACCCACCAGCATCACTAACGGACCCACACAGAGCACGAAAGTGCGTTCTGACGCGAGTACCCCACTCCAGTAAGAGGGCAAAGGAGCAAGCATGAACGTGGGTATCCCCTCCTTCGTGCAGTTAACCGTGGACCTTGCGGACTCGGAGGTCTACCTTCCTCCCATCTCACCAGCGCCCCTCCCCGCACCGAGGCCCTCCCCACCTCCACACCCACGTCAGCGCCCCGAATACTCCATGGCCCGGCAACACAGTCACGGGCCGCCCTCACCATAAAGTTGCCACCTTTTATACAGGGGAACCCAACGATGTGGCTGCGTAGGGTCGAGAGCCACTTCAGGGTGGCACACCTGACGGACGAAATCCTGCAGGCCAACACGGTGCTTAACGCCCTCCCGGAGGACGTATACAGAAAACTCGTCTCGCGGGTGCCCGAGACACACCCCCTCACATACAACGTCGCCAAGAAGATCCTCCTCGAAACGTTCTCCCTACCTATCGCCGAGCGGGCCGCCTGTGCTATCGACCTTGCTGTCAACCCACGGCACGACCTCAACGCAAGAGACGCATGGAGCATGGTCGTGGACCTTCTTTCACTACCAGATTTCGACGGCACGAAAAGCGACAGGAAATAAGCCTGTCACGGGAGATCTACCTTCACCAGCTCCTCCCGGAGGTCCGCACCCAGATTCCTCACCCCTACACCATGCCTCTCAACGACCTCATAGAAGCAGCGCAGCACCTCACGGACTACGTGAAGGCCACACAGCGGCTAAAAGCGCCCACACAGTCGGTCAGCTCCGTCCAGCTGGAAGAAGAAGCGGAGCAGGGCGTCAACGCCGTCGCCAGGAGGCATCCACCGACCCACAACGAATGGAGTTCCCCTGGCCTCTGTCGCTACCACAAGTGGTTCGGCAAAGACGCCCGAAACTGCCTGCCACCCTGCTCGTTCGCCCGTTCAAAAAACAGGGGTGGCGGCAGCCAGCAGGACAAACTGCCATGGCAACCGAAAAACCCAGGGGCCCAGAACCAGTAGGCTTCTATGTCCTCGACACCGTCTCCGGCAGGATGATGCTGGTCGACACAGGGGCCTTTAGATCGATCTTCCCGGCATCCAGGGAGGACCGTAACCAGAAACCAGACCCGGCCGCCTTCCTGATGGCCGCCAACGGATCCCCCATCCTCTCCTACGGCACCAGGCCCCTGTCGATCTCCATCCTTGGCCAGAATTACTCCTGGGACTTCATCGTCGAGGACGTAGGAACCCCACTCCTGGGGGCCGACTTCCTGGCGCACTTCGGCCTGCTAGTCGACGTGGGGCGTAAGCGCCTCCTTGATACTGACTCCTGCCGGTCTCTCCCATTAACAGCGGGACCCAAGGCCCCCACCATCAGCTCCATTGCCCCCCACCAGTATGCACACCTGCTGTCGGAGTTCCCCAAAGTGTTCAAGCCCGAACTTTTTTCACAAGTCCCCGGGGCCCCAGCCAAACATGGCATGTACCATCACATAACAACTAAAGGCCCCCCGACACATGCGAAGTTCCGAAGGCTTCCCCCACAGCACCTTCAGGAGGTGAAGAAGGCATTCACAGAGATGGAGCGGATGGGAATCTGCAGAAAGGCCTCCAGCCCGTGGGCCTCTCCCCTCCACATGGTGCAGAAACCGGACGGCTCCTGGAGACCTTGCGGCGACTACAGACGTCTCAACATTGCAACGGAGCCCGACCACTATCCTTTGCCCAACATGCAGGACCTCACGGCCTACTTTCACGGGGCCAAGATATTCACTAAATTGGACCTTCTTAAATCATACTTTCAGGTACCTGTCGCACCAGAGGATATACCAAAGACAGCCATCATCACGCCATTCGGGTCCTATGTGTTCGCCTTCTCCACCTTCGGATTGAGGAACGCCGGGGCGACCTTCCAGTGGCTCATGGACAGCATCCTCGGGGACCTGAAATTCTGCGTCTGCTACATTGATGACATCCTCATATTTTCCAGGTCTCACAGTGAACACCAAAGGCACATCAGGGCAGTCCTGCGGCGCCTCCAAGAGAATGGCCTCGTCGTCCGTTTTGACAAGTACACCTTCGGCGTCCAGAAAGCAGACTTCCTGGGCCACGAGGCATCCCCGGCAGGCGTCCGCCCACTCACATCAAAAGTAGCAGCCGTAACCAGGTTCCCAACCCCCACCTCCGTCAAGGCCGTCCAGGAGTTCCTTGGGATGGTAAACTTCTACAGGCAGTTCATCCCCGGGATCGCACACACCACAGCCCCCCGACAGAAGTTCTCAAAGGCCAACCAAAGTCCCTGTCTTGGGGACCCAGCCAGCAGCAGTTCTTCTCCCTGACGAAGGCCGCCCCCACCGAGGCAACCGCCTTGGCACACCAAGATCCCAAGGCCCCTCTCCAGCTAACGACGGATGCCAGTAACGTCGCCTGTGGGGCTGTCCTGGAGCAGGTCATCAACGGCGCCCCCCAGCCCATTGCCTTTTTCAGCAAGAAATTCAATCCCGCAGAGACCCACTACAGCACCTTCAACAGGGAACTCTGCGCGATGTACAGCGCAGTCCGGCACTTCAAGTTCCTCCTGGAGGGGACACCCTTCACAATCTTCACGGACCAACAGCCATTGGTTCACGCCTTCACGAAGCAGGGGGACGCATGGTCTTCCAGGCAGCAGTGCCACCTCTCAGCCATAGCAGAATTAACCTGCTCCGTCAGGTACCTCCCCGGCAGGAAAAATACTGTAGCAGACGCTCTCTCCAGAGTCGAGTTGAACGCAGTGCAGCTCGGAGTAAACTACCAAGACCTCGCCAGAGAACAGGCCTCTGACCCAGAAACCCCAGCCTAACGCACCGCCATCACATCCCTTAAGTGGCAGGACGTGACTGTCGCACCCGGAGGCCCAAGTCTCCTCTGTGACATCAGTACGGGTCAGCCCTGCCCCTTGGTTCCAGCCTCACGTCGCCGCCAGATATTCGACATAATTCACGGCCTCTCACATCCCTCTGGCAGAACTACGGCCAAACTGCTCTCAAAAAAGTTCGTCTGGCATGAAATGCAGAAGGATGCCACGTCCTGGGCGAAACAGTGCCTGCAGTGCCAGACCAGCAAGGTGGGTCGTCACACGCAGTCGGGGGTAGGCAAGTTCCCGCAGCCAGAGCGCCGCTTCGGCCACATTCATGTCGACGTCGTTGGGCCCCTTCCCCCATCAGGCGGGTCCAAATACCTCCTGACGGTGGTAGACCGTTAGACAAGGTGGCCCGAAGCCACACCCATGCAAGAAGCCACCACCAGTGCGTGTGCCGAAGCCCTGCTTTCCAGTTGGGTTAGCCGCTTCGGAGTCCCAGACCACATCATGACCGACAGGGGCCCCTCCTTCCTGTCCGAATTATGGTCCGCCCTGGCTCAGCTGCTGGAGACCAATCATCACACCACCACGGCGTACAACCCTGCGGCCAACGGCCTGGTTGAACAGTTCCACAGATCCTTGAAGGCGTCCCTCATGGCCCGCTGCACCGCCAAGGACTGGAAACATCAGCTGCCGTGGGTCCTCCTCGGTTTGAGAACCGCCCCCAGGGCCGACGGCACCCCATCCGCAGCCGAAAAAACCTATGGGGAGCCCCTTGTGGTCCCGGGAGAGCTTGTGACAGAAGATCGCCACACCCCATCATTGTAGAGGCTCTGCGACGTGGCCGGCAAGTTCGCCCCTTGTAAGCACACATACACTGGCAGGTCGGCCACCTTCACACCGCCAGAGCTGTCATCCGCCACCCACATCTTCGTCAGAGTCGACGCCATCCGCCCGCCACTGACCAGGCCCTACAGCGGCCCCTTCCGCGTGCTGGAGCGGAACAGCAAGGCGTTCCTGCTGGCACTCCCTGGGAGGAACGACTGGGTTTCAGTAGACCGCTTAAAGCCCGCCTTCCTGGAGGAGAGCACCGACGTCACCGCAGCACCTTCCCCGCCTAGCCACCCTTTGCCACGCCCAGGCCCCCGCAAACGGCGGGCGCGCCAGCACCAGCAGCCCAGCACCCTCACGAGCGGGAGACCCCTCCGTTGTCTTCAAGAAGCCGGGGTACCCTTCTGCGTCCCAGCAGATACACAGATTAGTCAGACGTGTCCCACGTCTTGGGGCGGGGGCGGGGGAGTATTTGTAAAGTCACCACATCGACGTCAGCGGAGTGCTTCGAAGGCGTCATTAATTAAGTCTCCGCTGAGCAAGTTTTCTTTGGTGACTTCCCACTTTCTTCACACTCAATTCGTCACGCCTAACGTGCCAGGTCACGCATTTTCTACCATTTCATCTTTATATGTATTTGTCCAACTGTCATGAATTATGTATTGTATGTTTCTTTATTCGCAGGCATCAAGACTGTATCCATATTGAAGTTCTGTATGTTTTTGTATTGTAAATTGTACTTGTTCGCCACATATTATTGTTAATTGTTTTTGATCTCAGGTCACGCTCAATGTCATTGTCTTCCGCGGTTCGGCGCCAGTCGGCCACTATATAAACTGCCTGAATCTGTAATAAACCAGCAGTAACTTTTACCTGCTCGTTTCTTTTGCACCTCTTTCACCATCATTAACGAGTGGAGGGCAATGGCACTTTTTTTTTTATAATGATCAGACTTTTTCAAAAGACCCAACGGAGTTTTGGTTTAACGTTAAGAGAGAGAAAAATGCAGATGGAAATTATGTATTCCCTTGACATAGTTTCAAAGTTTATAATCAACTTGTGGACCTTTCCTCATCCAGCAGCAGCTGAGCGCGTTTTTGCTCGAGTCAGTCTCATTAAAACAAGAATAAGAAACAGGATAAAAGCCGTTACTATTAATGGACGTCTATTAACTAAAGAAAATGGAGGAAATGCTCCATGTTTTGAATGAGAACCAACAGCCAAAATGGTAAATTATAATGTTGCCGATAAACTGTATATTGCTTCCAGTGTTCATTCCTCAGATGATGATGATACATAATGCAAGCCTTGTTATCAAATAAGTAGCAGTAACTTCAATTTCCTTTCTTTTTTTCAAACGGTAGCCTAGTATTCTTTATAAATTAATCTAATTTTTCATCCTCAAATAGGCCTACTGTTAGTGACTCCATTGGATTTAACCGTTAAGTATTAATACATATGAAAGCGGTGTAAAACACGCAGGACCATAAAGCCAATAAATGCATAACCTAAGATAGGCTTAGTATTATTTTAAATTATTTATATAATTAAATTCCAGGGAAGACATTATGCATGAAAAAAATGACTAGTGATGAAGAAGGTATAAGTTTCAAGTATGGTTCGTCAATATTTTTGCTTTTTATTATCACCATTTCTTTATATTTATAGTGAATTTTTAACTTTAAACACATCACAGCACTTCATAACAATATGGTACATTTTAAGGAAAAATGGTACTTTCTTTGGTACATTTTGTAAAAAATGGTACATTTTTGGAACAAACTCATTTCTGTGAGCGGGAACAGACCAGACCACTGAGCTGATTAACAGCTCTCCTACGGCTGTCCCGAAGGATTAGACTTATTTAACGTGGCTAAGCAACGTGGTTACTTAGCAACGGGACCTACAGCTTATTATGGAATCCACAGGAACCGAGAGAGAATCCGCGAGTTTTCTTTCTCCCGAGTTTTTTGTGAACTGAGGAGACTAGATTTCAAATTGAGAGGTTTATGGCCCAAACACAATATTTGGTATACTGTGTATTCCCTCTAGGAAAAGTTGTTCTCTCCTAAAAGTACTTCTTGCAGAAGAATAATACCACAGTTATTCCAAAAAGTTTGAGACAGTTGCAAATCTAATGTAGGATGGCTCCAAAAAAACATTTGTTAGAAGATATCGTTTCAACAATGTGAAGCCTCCATTTTCTGTATTTACGGGTAAGGAAAACGCAGCATAATGACAGTTATTTAAAGGTAAACTGATGAGATTCGTCTTGTTCCCTTCCTTGTCTTTCTGCATCCTTACGTTATGCTAGATAAGTCGCTATTGTATTGCCAGTAATAAAGAAATTAGGTATTTTATAAAATAGTAGAGTTATGATTTAACTGCCAGCATTCTCTTTCGGCCCTTTGACTGAACAGTATTGCACGTTAAAACTGAAAATATTCAGTCGCCGACGTGATTTTGAGATATGATTAAGGAACTTGTAAAATTAAAGCCAAACCCTAGGCCTCTGCGATTATTCTGATTTACAAATGTATGTCAGAAAGATATGCGTTGAAATAATTGTCAAGATTTCAAAATAAACAAGGATATATATGTACATACATATATATGAAGTAATTCCGATGCCCGAAGCAGGATTCGAACCTGCATCCAGAGTGTCAGTCACGTTGCCGACCTGACCACGAGAATAACAGACAGCTGGTCACTGAGAGATATTTCTTGTGTAATTCAGAATAAAATTTGGTCAAGATTTCCGGAGCCTGGTTCGGTCTGTTTATGAAGCTTCATTTCATGAGCAATGAACTTCCCTTCAGTGTTCGTGGACCCACGGATGAAAGGTTTACTAGGTCTTAAAAAAAAACAAGAGTTTTTTTTTTTTTAATTCATTGGACGAAGAAAACTTTAAAATAAATAAATGAAACATATTTAAATTCGTATTTTCCAGAAGATTCTGCTTGACATTTCAAGTAACCGGGAATCAAGACTAAATTTCTATCCATATTCAGAAACCGTTTAATTTGGAAGACATGCCAGGTCTGACTTTGTTAAGCATCATTTAGGTTATGCTTCGAGAATTTTCTTGTAACTAATATTTTACATTTATTGTTTATTGTGAACAGGTGTCATTATCTTTGCAATCTCCACATTTCTTGTATTCGGTTGCCAGCTTACTGGAGAGAAAAAGGCCTTTTAAAGAGAGAGAGAGAGAGAGAGTTTAGGAAAAGTCAGTTGTGGAAGTCAACAACTTTGTCATTTCATGCACTGGATACACGAAAGGTTAAGGGCCTGAAGCTTTGGCATTTCATACTGAACAGCATTATGATATTATTATGATAGTCAAGAGAATAGTTTACTGTACAACTTTCAACCGTGGTTCATAATGACTACAATGTGTGTGCGAGCGCAACTTTTTCAAGCGAGAGGTCGACCAACCGTTCCTTTCTGGGAGATCTGCAGTGGTATCGAAATATGCTTCTTTCCTGTCTCTTCCTTGGATCACTGTTTCTAGCAGTCTCGTCTGAAGAGGCGTTTGCGCTCTCATTGAAGCTGGAAAGTTAGAAAACAACATTAGGCGGCCTTTCACTCTTGCCTGGTATTAAAATGCTCGCCTGTTTTAGTTTCATGTCTGAGAAAGCTGATCTGGTTTAGTGTGTATACAAAATGTTCTTTTGACTGGATATTTGATTTTTCATCCTAAATATAAATATATGTATGTATTATATGCATACATACGTAAACATATACGTGCATACATTACATGTATGTGTATATATATATATATAATAATATTTATATATATATATATATATATATATATATATATATATATATATATATATATATATATATATATATATATATATATATATATATATATATATATATATATATACATACAGTAGTTATATTGATCCGATTTCACACACTTTTTCAATACATTTTTCACTACGATCCTTAAACCGACAAGGGAAATAACTGAAGGGGTCAATTGTAGCGATTGCAAAAAATGTACGCAGCTGTAAAAGTGATCAGTACATTCTACATATCAGTCTGGAAAACGAAAAATGACAAATTGTTTTGTTTCACTGGTGGAAAAAGGTCTGTTCAAGCAAAGTAAAATGTAGCTTAATTGGCACAAATATGCACGTATGAGCTGATATAAACCTTTTTTCTCCCATGAACCTGAGCAGGCTATGTACTGTAGCTCATGACTTTTTCTATTGTGTGTGGGTTCCAGCGACATCTGGGAAGAAAGGGCTTCTTCATTCAGTTCTCCTGTTATGTCGAATGTTCAGGTCTCCTCAGATTGTATTTTCCTCCTCCTTTCCAGCAGGAAGAGGTTTCAGCGAAGTCTTGAGGAGGAGAGGGAGGAGGACTCCCTAGCCTAGAGCGATGCCTTCACAGACATACTCCCACATGTGTCAAGTGACGTTTCCTCATCCATTTTCAGTCTTTCTGGTTTGTGAGGTGTAGACATTCATTTTCATTTTTCGGATTCTTATTTTTAATACTTCATTTTTTAGTGTGCTCCCCTATATATTGCAGTAGAGTTACATTGTATGTTTAGCTTAAGCCCTGAAGATACCCATAATGACTGCAAACAGCTGTCAGAATAATAAGAGTGAATAAATAGGAAAACATATCAGCCATTTTTGACTTTTCCTTCACGGCTTCAGTCTTGCAGATAAGAAAAAGTGGGTGGTTGGAGATGCGTTCTCTTCGACGCAATAGATGCCATTTGCACATTAGCATTTTGAGTACATGCATACATATATACATGTAAATAGATATATAAATATATATACATGTATATGTGTGTGAGTGTATGTATATATATATATGTATATATATGTATGTATATATATTTATATATATAATCATATTTATGCATATATATATATATATATATATATATATATATATATATATATATATATATATATATATATATATATATATAAAAAACCGGGGCTCGAATGAAGAGCATGTTGATGAGTTGCGACTAGTTTCGGAGATTTCCATTCCTCCGTCATCGAGCAATCTATAATGGAATATATGTTACATTTAAATTCAATGACATAATAAAGTAAAATAAAGTTACATATTACAAATATAGAGATACAAATAGACAATGTTTGTTGTGGGAATGAGCAGAAATTAATTGGATTGCTCTGCTTTTATACTTTTAATTTCTACTCATTCTGACAGCAATCATTGTTTATTTGTATCTCTATATTTTAAGATTTGACTGCCTATTTGGGTTATTATATCTTGTAATACGTCATTTTATCTTACTTGATTACGTCATTGAATTTAAATGTAACATATATTCCATTATAGATTGCCCGATGAGGGACAAATGGAAATCTCAGAAACTAGTTGCAACTTATCAAGATGCTCTTCATTCGAGCCCGTTTTAATATTTAATATTCGTCTCCGATTTCCACGGAACTCTTGAACTCTTCTATTGCTGAGCTAAATATATATATATATATATATATATATATATATATATATATATATATATATATATATATATATATATATATATATGAGGTTTGTTGCTTAGTTAGATTATTGTCTTGTATTTCAGTTCACTTTTCGTCCTGCATCAGAAAGCTTTTGTAGGAGTGACTTCTTACTTGTTTTTCTTTGACGCCACCTTTTTAAATGAAGAAATGTTTTGCTGGCTCTCTCTCTCTCTCTCTCTCTCTCTCTCTCTCTCTCTCTCTCTCTCTCTCTCTCTCTCACGTCCCCCACCCCCTTGGTGACTGTTTTCAGACGTGTTAGCCTTGATTGTTGCAGAGGACGGTATCCCTCGATTGTGAGGTAGCTTATAGAGCACTTTTGATTAAACGTTATTGATTTTCGTTCTGTGTGGAGGCTGATGGTCAACGCGTATTGTCAGGATAGCCATTTGTCACAAGCAATACATGTACAGTAGACAACAGCTTTCCGATTCAAAGTGATATTTTTTCATTGTTTTACAACTGCCCATAATTCTGTTTCATGCAGTGCTCACATCAGGTTCTTCTCCGTATGAAAAAACGCCAGATAACTTCATATTTTTGCCAGTTTTACGTAAGTGGATGGTCATGTTACAGTTCATAATATCCCAGGAGCCATACCACGTACCAGGGCACCATACAAATATTCAGCTTAAAGAGAACTGGAATCCTTTCTTTAGAAAGAGGAAGGAGAACTTGAACAAGGGACATTATGAGTAGCCTACGGTATTTCATTTTGCACATCTTTTATTCTGTTCTCTGCACCAGCCATTTGATGGGCAGACGTTTAGAGCGTAGAAGGTAAAAAGGGACATTTTCCTTTAAACCTCTCTTTTATCATCGTCTATACATATTCTCTTGAGACTTTCGTACCGGTCCTCTTCCGGACCATCAAATACGCCATCTTGTACTTCAAAATACAGATTTTAGTTTGCTGCAAACAACTAGAGCTCCTGTTTCATAGCCGTTTTTGAATAGTTGGTTCTCAAATGTCTCGGGAATTGGCGTCCTTACATGCGCCAAATAATATCAGCGTCATCGGGTCAAAAGTCCCTTTTACAAATTTTGCTCCATACTTGTCCCATTTACATATATACTAGATGACCAACCCGGGGCTGCCCGGGATAACTCTGAATGACAACAGATAAACTTTCTCTCTCTCTCTCTCTCTCTCTCTCTCTCTCTAACACCCCGTCTACTCTCTCTCTATCTCTCTCTTCCTCTCCCTATGACTCTCTCTCTCTCTCTCTCTCACCCTCTCTCTCATTCTCTCACTCCCTCTCACTCTCTCTCTCTATCTTTCTTTCTTCTCCCCCACACCCCCTCTTCTCTCTCTCTCTCTCACTTCCCCTCTCTCTCTCTCTCTCTCTCTCTCTCTCTCTCTCTCTCTGTCACCCCTTCCCACGCCCCACCTCCTTTGGTGCCATTGATGTCTTACCCCCACAGTATTCTTTTCTAGATGGTATGTCATATGCATACCAAGTTTGGTTGAAATTGCTTAATGAGTTTCAGAGTTATGCCAGCACACACACGCACGCACATACATACATCCATTTATATATAAATATATTATATATATATATATATATATATATATATATATATATATATATATATATATAATCAGAAAGCTACAAACGTCCTTTAATATCAATTCGCTCTACCTCGGAAATAATATATTTTCATATATATTTACCGAAGGGGGAATTTTTAGTTGATAATAAGTCCACCGTCCCGTGGGGTCAACCAGCGACAGACGAGGAATCAGGACTACTTGTGGCCGACTGCGTTAGTGCGTCACTGTAGTCCTGATTCCTCGTCCGTCGCTGGTTCGACCCCACGGACGGTGGACTTATCAACTAAAAATTCCCTTCGGTAACATATATGAAAATATATTATTTCGAGGTAGAGCGAATTGGATATTAAAGGACATTTGTAGCTTTCTGATGATTGTATATGAATCACGGTGATGTGATAAATAGCCATATATATATATATATATATATATATATATATATATATATATATATATATATATATATATATATATATATATATATATATATATATATATATATATATATATATATATATATATATATATAGCATCCTTTCTCCTAGGTATTGGTATATTGCTGCTAGTGGTCTTTTCAGCGTTTAGGTTTTATATGACATGTTGTCAGGTCATGTATGTCAAATCACAGGCCGTGTTGTCGGGTGGTTACTCAAATTTGACCCAGTGAAGAACAGTGTCTATATTCTAATTGGTCCAGGGGTAAAAGAGTAGATTCAAGAGGTCTCTATTCTATGTTCTCTTTGATCTGGTCTTAGGCAAAGCCTGTAGACCACATTCTGTCTTGATATAATGTGTATGAACAAAACTACTATTGTGTAGTTACGCAAACTCTTTTTCACGCACACAGGATGTCATGATATACGGAGAAAGTTCGCCTTAAATGCTTAGAAACTCGTGAAATGTTCTCGTCATTTTCAGAATGACTGAGCCTGTTCTTTGCTGTATTGCTTGTCTTGGCCTAGCCCTATGGTAGAAGAAGAATTTCGTGTGTCTGCTTCCTTCATGCATCTTAGTGATAATTATTGTGTGAAATCCCTTCGTCCTGCCAAGTAGCCTACTGGGACTTCTTGCATATCAGTGAGGAGAATAAGGAACCGATATCCTGTTAACCTGTGACATTTGAATTAAATGGTATGTATTTAGAGGATCCAGCAACACGACATTTGGGGTGGTCATTCCTGCTTTTGTTGCCTGACCAGGTGAGAGTTTGAACTGTTTGGTCTCACCCGATATTCTACTTGAGTGCCTTTTAAGACATTGTTGTCCTTTGTTACTGAGCGTTTACCCGTCTAACCCAGCACAGATAGCATATCCATCTTAATAGATCATGAACTTCAAAAAACTGGTATGTGAATATACATACGCATACTCATTAAGGTCAAATTTATAGCTAGTTGTAACTGTTTTCATTTTGCAGAGAAACAATGATGTTGACTTACACGTTTATAAAAACTGTCGTCTCTTGTTTATAATAAAAAAAAAAGAAAGGAAAGGAAACAGCCAAAATATTAAAAGAAGATTTTCTCGTTTCTAAAGAATGAGCCTGTTCTTGATCAGCATCAGTCTATTCCACGAGCTGCTGCACCGCTCACACTCACTACTCTACTCTACTCTACTCACCAATAGGTCTTGCGAGTTTTCCTCAAATATTTTATTATTATTATTATTATTATTATTATTATTATTATTATTATTATTATTATTATTATTATTATTTACTGTCGAGAGAATGAGGAAATCTTTCAGACCGTTTCAAGGAAGAAAGTTACCATCTCTTAGATGTGTGATGGGAAAAGAGAATCTTTCAATGATTTCTTCAACATAAATAGAGAAGAGGCTGAGCATTTTGCTGAACTGATAAGACAGATACACGACAAGGTGTCTTTAGACTTAGCGAAATGAGGCCTTCAGGTGGTGCAAGTATCCGATCCACATTTTTACGGTTTTTGCGAATGCCCAAGATTATATGTCAGGTCTATTACCATTTGAAAAAAGTTAACAACTCAGAGATATTAATGCTATAAGAAAAGGGAGGAACGTGGAATGGCCTTAGTGGCCCGGTGAATGTAACAATGGGTCACGATAAGCTTGGATAGCCATCCGTGTGAGTTTGTGAGTCCAATTCACCTTCACGTATCTCCTCCATTCGTTCACTCAAGATGTGGAAATGTGTGTGAAGGACCGACCATCACTTCGGCTTTGGACTTGAGAGCAAGTAATTTGTTTCCTCGTGTTTGATTCAACTCTACTTTACTCTACTCTACTCTACTCTACTCTACATATACTTTTGACAAAATCAGCTCCTAAAATTGACCAGTATTATAACCTAGTCAGTGCAGGTAATGTTCTGTCTATCGTTTATAATAAAAACTAGTTGACATAATTTAGATTATCCGGAAAAAAGAATATTTTGTATGGAACTTTTGTTTATCACCACACATTTATTGCACAAATTTTACTATAGTGTAAATTGAATGACAGCTCCACCTTAAGTTATAAACGCAGTCAATGTACTTTGATTGATGTATGTCTAACAGTGTTAAAGATTATTGGCAAAAGGCTTTTAAAAATAAATCTAAACATTGGCAGTCTTGGCCATTCCAGTCATCATCAGCAGTACTGTACATATACAATGGATTTCTGTTTCAAGCATAATGTGAATCCCTCCTCCAAGAGGGAGTTTCCGACATAGCAGGATCTAGGGATTGAAATGAAAGAAACACGTCATTATTTAGATTTTGTATTGTTTGTACTTGCACGTGGTAAATCCGGCAGACAAGAACTTGTTTGGCAGCCAGCCTCCTTCACTCTGGGGCCCCACCACACACTTGCCCTTACCATGCCCATTGGGAGGAACAACACACATCATCATCATTATCAACATCATTAGATCACCGCTCTCATTCTGGCAATTGGCATCAAATATTCACTCGAGTGGAAATGCACTATATAAGTCTAGAGTTGCTAGTGGGTCTATGAATACATGAGCCTTACTGTTGGCCTCACTTCAAGGTTGGAAATGCCAAGTACAGCACACAAGGACGGTGTAACAGCATGGCTCTCTAATCGTGGTTATATGATCTTATGATTATCACAAAAAAAAAAAAAAAAAAAAAAATAGTTACCTATGTACGAACATCTCGTCATTATTATGGATTACACAACAAAACTTCCAAAAGTCAGGGAAACATGGCAACGATGTATTTCCAGGCAAGAGGTGATGGATCCCTAGGGTGATGCAGAGGACAGTGTTTTTCCATAGCCCTAGTATTTCAAGTCTATCGTTATGGACTCCTTATCACTCAGTAACGTCATAAGCATTAGGGAGTTCCTGTGGTTGAGAACGCGTTGGGGCCCTTTACGTAGTGAAATCTCTAAGTGGGGCTCAGTTGGTCATGCAATGGATTCAGCGATATTATCCACACTGCCTGAAGGAAATTTACGGTGTCTGAGTATTTGATCTGTCGTTTGTCATCCAAAACAATTTGATTTCAACTTATTCTCGTTTCTCAGCTCGTTTGATTTCAAGGTATTTAGGATTTTCTCTAAGAGACGGTTTTGAGATCGGACCAGGGAATAATATTCTTACAACATTTAGCTAAAGAGAATCTGTGGTAAGTGTTGGAACAAACATATTATATCTCAAAATCATGGGTCCAAATTTGTCATTCTCGGATACATCCATTTCACTCCAAAAGCAATTGTGAGTTTGATTTTTACAGGAAAAATAAACACTAAAATGTACTTTGCAAAGGGCCCATTATTTCATATATCAACCAAATTTGGACAGACGTCATTGCAGCCCAGGTGGACACAGTGGCCCTTCCGATATTATGCTGAGATTGGAATTATTTCTATCATTATTCTAATTATATTTACCACTATGATCACTATCATCATCATCATTGTTACCATAACTATGAAAATTATTATCATCATGATAGCTAATGAGGTCCACAGAGGTAATGATGCAAATATTAACCTGAGTTGTGGCACAAGGGAGAGCTTGAAAGGGAGATGGCGATTCCCACTGCTTCTGACATCACATGCAAATCAATACCTGGACTCATCAATCCTTCCGTTTTCATTACCATAAAATCTTATATGACACTGATCATTGGGCATGGGTGGCATGTAATGACAATAGACTCATCAGTTTTTTTATGTATATTACAAAAAATGATAAAGTATAATTACATTCATATCTTGGAAGTGCTCTTAGTTACATCTTTGGCACGAGACGGCATTTCCCTCCAAGGGTTCAGGCCAGACAATGCAAGATGGGGCAGGAGGCATTGCTTCTTTTGGACTCCTCTAGACACAGTGCTCTCACACACTACATTGCCCTCCCGCTCGTCTTGAATTGACAACAGCAAGTGAATGAAAGGAATGTCCGGTTAGAAAAGAGTCAGGAAAGAATTCTGTCCCTTTTTCCCGGCTGTTACTTCACTGGGATGACTGCGGGCAAGTAGAAGGGAAACAACACGAACAATGTAGTCTATGTTAGCTTATGCCGAAAGTCACAAGAAGAGGAATAAAAATAGAATTTTATCAGAAGGATTCTTCTTCACACAGAGATCCGGGAACACGGAGTGGAAGGAGTTGGGGGCTGGGGGGAGGGAAGGTAGGCCTGAGCCAACGGGGCTGGGTGGCAGAGGGGCAAAATAGACATCGTGACCTCTCAGACGCGTCAAAGAACACACATTCATATACTGTACACGGTGAGGAGGACCCTGGCTGCTACCAGGTACAAAGAGCTGAGACGTCGATCAAAAATGAGGAAATTTCAGTGTGTAAGGGGCCAATTGGTTAACCGTTTTTCATCATTTCAGTCAGTAACTGGTGCTCTTATCAAGAATTCCCGACTCCCCTTTTATTTTGCAAAGTACAAAGTTAACTTTTTTGACATCCATCAATGTTCTCTCAAAAACAACACGTAGTCATGATGTTCATAATTGCAGCAGCAATCCAGTTAGTGACCAATTGGCCCTGACGGGTGGAGGACCAATCGCCTAGCAGTCAGTCAGTCAGTCCCCTCCGCGTTTGGTCAATGCGACTTCTAATTAAGTTCTGAGATATGTGACAGCCGGGGACAACAAATAGGCCAACTGCCACGGGTCTGAGGCTGCGTGCGGCTGCGGGACAGCAGCCGAACACAGCCTGCAAGGAGTATCTTATGAACTAGATTACAAAAAACAGCATCGTAAATTACCTTTTGTGCATAGGCTACCAGTCTCAATTTGACAGTCATATTTAGCAACTATAGGAGGGCTCTTTTCGTCCTATGACTAGATCAGAAACCAGATGGCAGGGATTTGACCGGGGACTGTCAGTCTCCAGGCGCACTCGCAGCAAATATTTATCTATATATATACTGGGGCCTGCCAGTGACAAAATAAAATGGCCGATCGTCTCTTCACCAACAATGCCTTCTTAGGACATGATTCCGATGAACCTTCTCCTTCCTTCCTTCCTTAAGATGACAGCAATAGCCCCTCCCCCCTATTTTATCAAGAAAAAAAGCATCTCTCTAAAATAGGTTTTGATTGATTCATTCAGCTTTTTCCCATTGTATATATTGACGAACAAGCTGCCTCTGACTACCTGTCATTCTTGTGGGTAGAAAAAATATATAAGTCAGCAACTACTACAGTAGACTGCGTAGGCGTGACAACACGAGCCTCTTCAGCCAGAGTCCCTTCATGCTAAGAAATGCATCGACCAAGAAATATTTTGAATTTGGTCACGTCAAGGATTATGGGTAAATTGTTGTGCCATCGAAAAATTCATAGCGCCTAGTTCAAAATAGTTCTTGCAAGCCAAAGACTAGTCCAAGTGATTCATTTCAGTCAGCACTGAGAGGGTCTGACTTGGCAGGGTCTCCCTGTGTCTTGCTGACAGCTGCTGCGGCAATGCCAAATGAAACATACTCACTATACTTTGCGTGATAACAGGAAATGGCATCGATTCTAAAACTGGCAAAACTAATGCTATTCTGGCAAACTGGCAGACACATCAAACTGCAAATGGAAAGATACGTGGCTTAGTCACAGCAGGCAGGTAGAAAAATCGGAAAATAGAACGACCAACGTTGGCAGGTAAGAACTTCGTCTCAGGAAGGAACTGTGAAGCAAGGTGCGGGTTCTTTCCTCCCCCACTCTTTCTTTCTCTAAACAGGCAGTGAGTGACGTCAAAGTTGGAATCGAAGTGAATAGTACATTAGGTGACTATGACGGATAAACTTTTCTCCCTACAAATTTATTACTATAGAGATATCTATGAAGGCGCTCTTACCATGATAACTTGAGCCCATTTCCCCTCATTATATATGTGTGTGTGTGTGTGTGTGTGTGTACGGCCTTCCAGAGAGTTCGAAAATGTACGTTTCTCCCTTAGAGGTTTCCCACTTTAGAGCTGTAAAGTATTCTTAGTCCAAATCAGCGGATGCATGTCAGCCGCGTAATGACTACCTACAGTACATACAGAAAGCGTTTCCACCAAGGAAAGCATTATTTATTTCTTCCTGGCAAGTTCTTCTTACTTGTACAACCTTATTGGTGTTGTGCTCGTCATGTCAGGACCCATTTTCTTCTGCTGGAGAAATATCCTGAGGTATTTTGCAACTCGCACAAGAAAAAAGAATCAATCTCTTTGCGAAAATGTAGAACTTCTGGTAAAACAGAGATTTATTCGTCTTGGAGGTCCGTTTTATTCCATAGAATCTTCATGTGATTTTGAAAATAAAAATGGGTCATTTCTGTGACTAGACACAATCTTCACATCAGAATGATAAACAATACAAACTTTACAATGTCCGTCCAATTGACGCTAGCCCCATGTTGAAAAAGCGCTGTCTCAAGAATCCTAATACAGTACACCTGAATTGATACTGTGATCTCCTCAAAACTCTCTTAACTAGCGGTCGATTTCATAAGGACAATGTAGCAATGAAAGATCTGAAATGTGTGCGCTGTACTGTACATCGGTGTGCAGCATCAATTCTAGAACCCCGTGGCCGGGAAGAGCAGGTCAGGGGCAGCACGGCCGGTGCAACAAACTTCACCGAACTTGTATTTGCGACTCGACTCCATTACTCGACAGCAAATCGAAGTCGGTCATGCCAGGCGTCGTTCCGGTGACAGTTCTGCAAAATGTTCTTCAAAAAGGGAACAGTCAGGAAAATGGGTTCAGTTAAGACTAAGAGGAAAGCCTCCCGGGTACCTTGCATCACAGAGCCCCTTAGAGCTGAAATCAGTTTTCCTCATCACGTGTGTTTATCTAACTCAATTTTTCGATTCCTTTATTGAATAACTGACAGTGTGTGTGGGTGTTTGTGTGTGTGGTGTGTGCATTGCAATCACATTTTCAGTTAAATTCTCATTACTAAATAGAACTCAAGTGAAACGAACTGAGAATCACAGCAACGCTTCAATTAACCAAATGTTTGCAAATGTTCATGTAAGTTACGGTAAATATACATATATGTGTGTGTGTGTGTATGTTTATATGTGTATATATATGTATATATATACTGTATATATATACAGTATATATACATTATATATATATGTATATATAAATTATATATACTGTATATATAATCTATATATTATATACAGAGGCTGTTATGCTGTTATCAAAGATATGCATCTCGTCCAAATATTGTGATTGGCATAACCTTGAAAGTTGTTGCGTGAAAGCCACCATGTCAGATGTCAGAAAACAAGAGGAAGAAGGGAAGTGACGTCATAATTTCCGAACAGGAGCCATGTTGCCAGATACCTTGTTAGTTTACCTCACGAATACAAAGTGTTAAGTAAGTTCTAGCCAATGACATATTCACTGTGTTTAACTACTCGTAACAGTGCTAAGACAAGGGGGATTCAAGTTTTTATCTTTTTCTTTTACTTAGCTCTGTATTCACAGATAATAAATTCACCTTTATACATAAGCTTGAGTTCCCCTTGGGTTTATTTCAGAAGCCTCAGGCAATTGCTTGTTGTGTTTATATAAAAATTCTATTTTGAAATTTATGTGCAATGCTTAACTTGAAAGTGCATTCGTTGTATAATTCCGTCAAAAAAGAAAATAATGATAATATTAATAACGTCAACCTTTCATCCGAAGATTTACAATTTACTGATCTAAAGAAAGATTGCAGTTCATATTCAAGTGGGTCTTTTTAGTCCTTAAGTCAGTAACAATAGAAAACAACAGTGTCCTTTTTTTTTTAAATAACACCATCCTACCTGCCTAGTCCCTGCTTAAGCTACAAAAAACAGCAAGGCTCATTCGGCCATGTCTTCAAAAGCTTAGTCATGCACCAGGAAATTAGAACCACAATTTATTCCAAACTTCGAAATCAGAACCAAAGCTTGATTTCGTTCTTCAGAGAAATCGATGCAGAGACTCAGCTCTGTTTTCGTAACTGCTATTTCAATTTTCGGATCAGATTCTTTGGCCATTACTTTATTTCATTTCGTCTTTTTGCAATTGATCCTCTTTCCTGGTGATGATGACGCTTTGGAAATGAGAGAGCTGAACCTGGTTTAATTTCAACACAGTATTTATATCTGTATAGCTTTTATATAACAATTCAATAAAATCTGTGTGGCACGCGTAACAACTAGACGATGGCCTCAGCAATCATGCAGATGACAGAACGCCTTGGCACTACAGTACTCCTAAATGATAATGAATCTACCGAAAACAAATTGAGACGAACTTTTCCTTTTCCACATCAGGAGCTTTGGCTTACAATTAGATTGAGGGCTGCAGAACCGATGGCTTCGAAGCTATTCCTCTTTTTTTTTTTAAAGTCAATTCAGATAAAAAATTCTTTCAACACTTAATCAAATATTGCTTGCTAGTGACAGTCTACAACTAGGATTTGCATAAATGGAATGAAAAGAGCTCAGACATGACAATAAACAAGAGGTCAGAAATCGTAAAACAAAAACAAAAAAAAGACTCAACATCTCAGTCTTTTCTTATGGCAATGCTCAGATCACTCACAGAGGAAAATGCTTTAAGTAAATTTAACATCATTCAAAACAAACGACCTTAGAACAAATGAATATCATTAATATTTTAGTTGCATGGAGGAAGGGTTTTAGCAGGTGTTTATCGACAGAAACTTTCCGAGCATTTGTTCAACATAACAGATTTTAACAACAAAAGTCATCTGACGCACGCACTCCTTTCCTTCACAATCCATCCTTCGACACTTGGAACACTCGCACTGTGGCTCTGAGCATCGGAAGGTTTGTTTACACGTCAACTCTTACTTAAAGGCTATTACAACACAGATGCTTTCGTGATGCATGAAGTATGAAGGGAGAATCATCACCTGATCTCATCAAAATAAAGAAAGGGTAACGAAATAAGTGTTTGTGGATTTTAAGCAACAGGGGAAAGGAAAGGCCATGATATAATTAGGACAAATTCTGGGGATGCGTTTGTCAACACCACAGGAACTTTGAGAAGAGGGCCCCTGAAATGTTTCCTTCTCTCGCAGAAATGTGAAATATTTCGAAAACTGCAACTTGGATGAGGCAACGTCTTACAGGCCTTTCTTCCCTTATTGTTTAAAACCCTCGTATATTGCAAAAGCAGCACCAGAAAAACATTTTTATAAATGATAAGCGACACTGTCCGGTCTTACGGAAGATGCCAAAGAAAGGAATCGTTTTCATAATATCTGCCTGGTTGAGACTCACATGAGTTTTGTGACAGTCTTCCACCAACCATTTCAGAAAGCGAGAGAGAGCACAGGCATATATCATAATACGGAGCTTTGTTTTGAGATCTGTTGAATGTACAACTTCCGCAAAGCTTTTATCTATTGTACAGCAGATGGAATATAGAAGGTTGTACTTTGTGTGTGCGTTAAAGTCACAAGACAATGAACCGAGAACTCATGATGGAGAGCTTCAACAAAGTCAGAACCTGACTGCACTGCCTTTATCACAATCTCCAACAAGAGGGGGGAGGAGGAGGAGGAGGAGGAGGAGGAGGAGGAGGATGGGTGGCTTTCCTTTCCTTTCGCTCTCAGTCTACCCAGAATTCATGCAGACCTAAACATTAAAACCATAGCTAGAAAAATATATAAATAAATACGTATCGTAAGTGCATTCTGTTTACATATACAATAATGCTAGATATCTTTGAGGCCCTACTGCCTGCCTGCCTGCCTGAAAGGAATCTCGTGGCTTGACAGGAAAAAAGGAAATTCATTCATGAAGCCTTTCGTTTCCATTCATCATCTCATTCTGGATGGAAATTGCAAAATTAATGCTGTCTCACAATCGCCACTGTTTAAGCAATAAAATGGATCATATCCATCACTCAGTAGCCTACTGACCTGGAACAGCAACCAATGGGGATATTTGGTTGATGTGCCAGGCGGTGCAGCTCTCCTCGATGACATCTTTCAGTCACATTCTTCCTCTTTCATAAGTTGCCCATTCTCTCTCTCTCTCTCTCTCTCTCTCTCTCTCTCTCTCTCTCTCTCTCTCTCTCTCTCTCTCTCTCAGCCATGTTGATGGCCTTCTCCAAATCAGTCTTTGATGGTTCCAGAACCTCCATTTCAACTTTCCCTGTCAAACAAGCTTTGAAACCCAAAAATGCATCATCCTTTCTAGATATGGAAACCTTGCGGCGTGGCGGTGAGAGTGCCTGCCCGCCTGCCTGCCTGCCACGCATGAGATGCCGAGGTCCCTTGTACTTGACACAGTCATGAATGAATGACAATGACGCAGCTGAAATGTTCGAAGCTCAGAGATGGAGAAAAAATGCTTGTAACAAAGTGAAAGCAAAGTCTTCATATACTATTCCACCTAACTGAATATAAAAAGTTATCACTCACTTTAGCAGTAACTCATCACGACGTGAACGCATAATGAAATGAATTCAGGAGGGAGGGGGGAAAATATATGATATTTCTGCGACTTCATCTTTCCACGGAAGAAATTCACAGAGGAACTGACTCGCGTGTAGCTATTGTTTGTGGCAAATAAGGTTTGGTTTAAAACGGAGTTGTCTTTTTTGTCTGTCAAGGAAGTTCACTGATATATTATAGTCTTCATGTGATTCGTAGATGTTTCTTAGCTAAACGCCAATAAGTAACAACAACATTACAGCAGACATTTGGCCATATTACAATTCAACAATGTAATGAAAAGCATAAGAACAAACGCGCGTCTCTCTCTTATCATCTGTTCAACCGACGTAACAGAAACTCTCACACAAAACCACAATCGACAAGTGAGTGTTCTTCATCAGTTTCTTATGAGGAGATGGTTCCACTAGACCGCGATTCGCCTGATCTCGGTTCTCCGACTCAAGCCAGATCGCTCTTCTCTTATTGCTGAGATCGTGCACTGTAACGCAATGCAGGTGTGGCACAAATAACATGAAAAGGAACTAACTCTCTTCTTCGTAACAACAATCGAAAGGCGGCAAGGCAAGAAACGTTCGATTCAGCCAATGATCTGACGAGAGAAGGAGACTTAAGGAGAAAAATAAGAAGGAGAATTGACGGAATATGAAGTGAAATCATTGAAGAAAGGAATATTTTGCAATAATGCCACATCTGGCATTCCACGTTTTACATTATGGTCTACTCGGTCAAAATGCACCAGTTACCGTAAGACCAAATATTAGCCCATTTGTATGTGCGTGTATAGGTATAACTGTGTATGACTGTACATATATACAATCCGCTTATGCCAATGATACGCAACTGACCTCAGGCTCTTATTTGAAAGAACAGAATGATTTTAAGGTATTCTGAGTAGTTGGAGTCTTTTTGGAAGTGAAACGGCTGTCCTACAGCAACGAACGCTCTTCTCCTCGCTCATATGAGGAGACTTTGTGAAGCTTGGATGAAATGATACAACACTGATCATTACTGAAACGATGAGGTGCAAAAGAAATGAATGATGAATATGCATGCCTTGTCTTGGAGTGTTAGCTGGACATAAATCTATGCGAAGCGCTTCGCTGTGACGCCAGGCGCCAGGCAGTTTTAGAAACATTTTTAACAATATCTGACTCCGCTCTAGCTATTAATTAGATTACGCTCCACGAACAAGAATTAGAGTTTATTTTCTTATACATTAGCTTAACAATATTCTTAAACATCTCAAATTAAAAAAGAGAAAAACATCAAAACGTGTTTCCTTTTTTACAGTTTGTATAATAAATCTTCCAGAAAGAGGAGACCTCAGAGCAGATTACATGTTAATTTTCTTATTTCTATGAAACCCCGGGATATATACAATCAACTTTTATAGTTTTTTTTTAGCTAACTATAATGATTTAGGGAAACAGCTGAAATAGAAAATTTTGGAATGCGCGACTGTACACAAATTTCGTGGCATTTCCTAAGCAAAGCACCATAACTGGGTTAGCGTTGGTATGAAGGCGTGAGCGTTCCAGAGGCAACAAAGAACAAGGAGGCTGGAAGAGAGAGGCTGCAAGTAGGTTCAACCAATCGAAATGGTCCCTTTTACTATAGAGATAGTAAATGATGCTAGTATTCTCCTATAAATTTACACTGAACAAAGTTTTGAATGCTTCGGTACCACAAAACACTCAAAAGAGAACTATTACATATAGCTAAGAATCCTTTTTTTTTTATTTTTATTTTGGTCTTCACTCTCTAAGTACGAACTCGCCTGCCTCTAGGCAAGAATCAAATTAGGAATAATTTCTCTTGGTCAACCCTAATACAACAACATTGCTTCATAGTATTCCACGAATAGAAAATAAATCTCTAGAATTATGACTAATAAAAATATTAGTTTACATCTCATATCTGAAAACGGCCCTTAACTTTGACAGCCTAAAATGAAACATGGCAACAATCTAATGTGTTCAGTCAGACGAAAAAGCCAACATGAGGCCAATAGGACTTTTCTCTCTGTCAAAAATCTGCTCAGAGAGTTCTGCATGCAGTGATCGATTTTCTTCTTCTCCGAAATCCGATGATCTTCGAGCAATGAGTCGATGACGGTCAAAGTCAGAGCTATGCAACAGACACCCACTCACTCCTATTTGGCAGTTCAAAAAGCAGATTCTGCACTGACAAAAATATGTGGTCTGAAACAACTTTTTACAAGTTCACATGAAAAGAACTAAGCTGGCACTTAATGCTAACAATCTAGTTTGTTTACGTAAATTATCCCTACATTTTCTACATTATCTGAGTTGTCTTTTCCTATGACAATACTATCTGAGGGATTTCTTGAGGTACCGCCACTCTTCCAAAGATTTTGGCTTTGACTTGAGAACCAAACCACAAATCAAAACTATATTTGAATGAGATAATTGTTTGAACAGAACATCAGTTGGACATGCAAGGCAACTATCGGGATGCTGTCCTCTCCAACAGACTTTCTTCTCTCTGCTCTTCCTCGTTACTTCCAACAACCATTAGGCTATTCACAGCACCTCGTGAAGGAGTGACCCCGCACTGCTGTAGAAGTGGATGAAAGTGAAATCAGGAATTAAGGCAATAGACAGGCGTAATAAGTCCCCGAGCGAGTGGACATGCATAGGCCGAGCTCCCTTCAACAATGAAAATTCTGTGGTTATTGAAAAAGTGGGACATGACGAGAACCATGCTCTTATCATTTGTTTCTGTGAGTCGTAGGCTGCTACTGCGAGAGTCTACCGGTGAGGAGGAGGAGGAGGAGGAGGAGGAGGAGGCGACACGCTGACTAGAATTTGCTGCAGCATTTCATAGCCCTAAATTCACCTCGGCTAAGTTGCGTCTAATCACCAAACTAGTTTATCCAGCGATTTTAGTATTCAAAGTATTGTACGAGAGTATTTGTATGAACTTTTTTTATTGAAATGCATTTCAATACTGTTGCTATACAATCTGAGTATACATCGACTGTGACAGGATTGAGTCTATGAAAATAATTAGATATAAAATTGGTCAAAGATACTAAGGTTATATATGTTTATGCTTCAACCAAGCATAGGCTATACAATAAATATATATTTATGCTTCAACCAAGCATAGGCTATATAATCAACTCTACTTACAAGGAGACCAAAGATGGTATTGAAACGAGACAGATTTTTGTCAACATAACAAATGGCATGTGAACTGGACAAATGGTATTCTTTTTCGATGGAAATGTCAAGATAAAGATCCTGAAGCATGAACAAGGTCAGTATTTAGGGAAGGCTTCTTGCTGCACGCGAAACACTCATCCAAAAATCAGAGATTCGGGAGCTCTTGACTCAGTCAGGCTAACGAATGAGAGGTCAAAAATGAAACCATTTGAGGTCTCTTTCATTTAATTTACTGAGAAATAAAATTATTACTCTATTAAATATTCTAGTACACACACACACTTGTACAAGTATATATACATACATATATATATACATATATACATATACATATATATATATATATATATATATATATATATATATATATATATATATATATATATATATATATATACATGTACGTATGTGTAATACATACATACATACACACACATATATATATATATATATATATATATATATATATATATATATATATATATATATATATATATATATATATAAATATTTGTGAGTGTGTGTGTAAACTAGAGAAATACGGCAAGTCCTAATTTTCAGTAACTCAGAAAAAGCAAAAAAGTCAGATTTATTTTTTATCCCAAAAACGTTTATGATTAATAACATCCAAATACCCTTATTAGTCTGTTACATTGCACTACACTGCAACCCTATCCTGCCCAGAACCGAATCCAAAGATCTTTTGTAAGTTTGTGCTCTTATTTTTTATATGGGGCTGCCAGCCACACTGCATGCAGCCATAGTTGTAACAAGTGTCAAATGTATGATAAAAGGAAGAAGAGCGACGCCACTGGAGGGATCTTCTAGAAAAACGAGAGCAACCGTTTGCTGAAAGGCTCAATTTTGCCATGAGATTGACTGCAGACATGCTCTTAGTCTGAAAAAGAATATTCTCTGGAGAAATGCCCTATGCTTTCTAATTTCTCTACTGCAATTGAGTCCAACTCGGAAATTTTGGTGAGTTTATCTTGCATACGAAGCAAACAAATGCCATTTGTCCAGTTATCTGGGATTTCTATTTTTTTTGCCGAAAAATAGGGTCTCTTGGACACGGAAAACAGGAGACTGTTCTCCCATGTCCTTCGGTCTTTGACACTGATAGAACTTCAAACACAAAGATTCAAATCTTAGAACTTAATTACCGTCGGATAATTCACCTAAGGCTAAAATTAGATACTTTTACATATATATGCACATCTGTACGTAAACACATGTTATATACGTCCATGCACATGTATGAAAACATATCCATGCATGTGTATAAAAATAGTAGTATTTAGAGAGCATGCAAAGTTGAAGAAATGTTCACACACGCAAAGAAGGACGACACAGTTGCACAGACTTCCGCAATTGCTGCCTTTCACACGCACGCACACACACACACGAGAGTTAATAAGTGTTTCAGTATCACAAATAAGCCTGTTTACTCCTTCAGACCCAAATTCCTCCGACAGAGCTGTGTTTAGACCGTGTGGACACGCCTCCAAAAACTCATACGACAAATAGGAAGTGGAAGGTCAACTTTGATATGTCTTTGATACAAATGATCCATATTTGCTTTCAGTTCTCTCAAGTTACTGAGGGATGTGCTTTTGGGACTGATTTAGGAAATGAAGGAAGAAGCTTCTCAGTTTTCGTGAAGTCTTTTCAGTGTCTTTGGACGAGGGAAGTGAGCTGCGAGGCACTTTGCACTCAAACATATTCATTAACAACAACAACAGCGACAACAGACTAATGCTGCTTGAGATGTGGTGGAGCAGCATTACTGGCAGTACTGACAACCGGCGCCAATAATCATCATACAAACAATTAAAGAAAAATAACAATTATTACTGTAGCGTCAAGACAAGATTTCATAACAGATATAGTATTTATTATTTTCATGATCATGAATACTCTTCTTCTTGTTATTTTTAACGTTACCATTCGTTTGATAATAAACGTCTGTTTTCACTGCTGCGCTCTGCTCACCTTCAACGTGTTTCACCAAAGTTCGAACGCACATGTTTTCCATAACATGGTAATCTATATTTGTTCTGCCTAATTCACAACTCGTTCCTCCTCAAAGCAAAGCATTAGTCTGCAGGTCGTCAGAACGTATCCTTAGAATTAAATCAGGTAGGAAAGCAGAAGACGGAGGGAGGGTAACTAGGTGAAGAAAAGGAGAAATTGGCCCTTCCTTCAATTCTGGCGGCCCAATGGTAATCGTCCCAGAATCTCGCGCATTCGCTCCATTTGCACTGTAACAACTCCCACAAAATCAACTGCTTTTCACTCGTCACACACGCTACAAGCATCAACTGCTCGTCAGTCACCTAGCCTGAAAGTAATGACACAAAAGGTAAAGGAATCTTACGCCTAAGAAATTCCTCTCACTGTTGGACAGCATTCTGTGGACTCCTCTAGACTGTGAAAATAACCTGGCTTTTTCTTTCCTGTGCGATGTTCTTTCTTAATAATCTGGGCAACTAGAGACCAAAAAAAGGTTAACGGACATTATCATGATCAAACAACGGACGCATGTGATTGGGATCTACATACATGTAACGTATAATTAGACTGACAGACAGACAAACAGACAGGGAGAGGGTAAAATTATATTATGTGTCTGTCTTCTCATAAAATGGCTCTTTATATTGACTCAAATATTGACTTCTATAGACAGACCAATACCAAATTATACTCCTACCGTAAAGTAGGTTTATGTACTGATCTCTATACCATAAGTTCTACTGTACTCTTGCATAACAAAGTTTTGTAGGAATACGTTACCACGCAAAAATCAATAATATGACTGGGAATACACAACATTGAACATACATACATACATACATAAACAGTCATGTCCATCTAACTTATGATAATAGCAAATATAATTTATGTTTATCCTTGGTTATTGCTACTATATTATTATTATTATATATCATAAAAATGTGTAATGTTACTTAAAGATATATCTGCACATAAACCATATATTATAAAAATATGCTGTATAATCTTTCACTTAAGTATATGTCACTTTTATAGTTAATTCATCATAAATTGAATGACTGAAAGTGTTCATACAAATAACTAAGGTTTAGTTTAACGTTTCTTTCGCGGTTAACTTCAGAAACAGGAAGATCTGAGTCACGCCTCTTTGATATTGTTTGACAAATGCATCGCCCGTTCAGCTGGATAAAGTCTCAGGAAGGAAAGTAGTAGCCTACCGTCTTTGCCCTAATCTCTTCACCTATGAAAGGGGAAGAACCCTCTTCTCGAAGTTCTAGGATTTACTCCCAACCACTCATCTTAACATTTCGGAACTGATTCGAAAGGCTAAAAGCAAAGTATGGAGAGCACCTTAACGCTAATATGCAAAGGAAGAATGATCACAAAACGCGGGATTTATTCTTTTGTTGAAATGGCATTTGATTAACCAGCAGCAAAAGTTAAAAACTACAGTGGTCTAAACTCTACAGTCCACGCAAGGAATGCATCGTTTCCAAATGGAATGAATCGCCTCTAATCGATGCTTGGATTTTTCAAGTCGGAAAAATAGTCCCATGATTTTGAGAATGAGACGTTCATGAGAGCAATGATACCGAGAGCTTAAGGACCATCATCAATTAAGCTGACCTAATTGGCGTCTTCGTGCGTGGACCAGAGCACAAATCTGCCAAATAAACTCTAATGAACGCAGACAAATAAATTCTAATGACGGCAGTGACCATGACCAGCATGGGGTTGCCTCATGTACGATGACAGTCCAGTCCGTATCTCGCCCTCTATTATGCTTTACTTTTGGCTCCTTTGATACCTATGGAAAAATCTCCCTGGGACTAGGCACTCACTACCCCTCCGATGTGAGCTTCTCGGCACTTCATTTCAAGTTATGCGTATCCATATTTCCTTCTCACTTCGCTTCTTTACTTACAGTTATTCTTAAACGAGAAAAAGAGGGTCATCTCTCTCTGGTGAACCGCGCTGTACTTTTAACTGACCGATACTGACCATTAGCAAATACATTATCCTAATCATGGTAACCTGTTACAAGGAACAATATTTACAAAGCAAATCGTCAGGTACCACTGCAAAATTGTCCTTTTTTCCTTTTCTGACAATGAGCAACTTTCATGTCCCCGAAATCTCGTCTCAGCAATGCCAAATGCATGTCCACCACTCCTGTCAGAGGCAGCGCTGTGCTGTTACCAGCCAAGGCAGGATGAGCTGCCAACAACAACAACGCGGAATCGAACCAAGTGGGGGAATTGAGGGTCAGCTGACAGTCAGTTCAGTGCGCCAAGAGCCCCGACTCCCTCCAAACACTCTCTCACTTCACCCGTTCCTACCACCTTCACCTCTCAATCGCCCTGATTTCAGTGACTCGGTTTATCATACAGAAATCAGCTGACAGTTTATGCTTTGAAAGTGGAACAGCACGTAATAAAATTCAAAACACTATCAAAAAATGTATATACAAATCTGTAAATTGCTATTAGTACTTGTAGTAATAATAGAAATGGGTAGTAGTAGTAGTAGTAATAGTAGTAGTGGTGGTGATAGAGAGATATTAGAAGAAGAAGAAGGAGGAGGAGGAGAAGAAGAAGAAGAAGAGCAGTGTGGTGGTGATTGTGTATGACAGAGCGTATGGTATGAGAATGGATTGGCAGATGGGTCTTGGTGAGGGATATGTCTTGCTTCTTGGCTGGCCAACACAGCAAACACTGTGCAGTCCAAGTCACAAGATGGCAGCACTCAATGCTCTAATATATGAATGGAAGAAATTGAGTCAACTAGTAAAAAATTAAGCAATATGGCATAGGAATAATAAAAACCAGTATCCTAGAAAACTAGTTGTCTAACTATGTACAAGGTTTAAAGTCTCTGGTATCAAGATTCATCTAAAAGGGCAATAACATCTCCAGTCTCAAAGTTCATCTAAAAACTTGGAAAAACAACAAGCAAAGTCATCCCGCTAATAGCATGGATAGCTGGGTATCACAAGGTGAACGTGCATCATCATCATCATCATCATTATCATCATCATCATACAGTACGAGCATAAATTGGTGGCGTTGGCCGACAGTCTCCACTCACACTCACTCTGGCCTCTTGTCCGTCTCGCCACCACACTGCCTCACACTGGCTCCTCTTACACTGGTGGCACTCACACTGCACCATATGAACACCAATTGTAGTAGTCACTGAATGAAGGTCATCCACAGAGCAGTGGCCTGCTACTGCCTATGGGAAATTGTTAGGTGGCGGGTTGGTAGGATGTGTGAGATACCTTTCTGTGGGATTTCTTATTATTTTCTCTTATTTTTCTATCACACGCCTTGAAAAAGTAACAAAAAGAGATTCACTACTAGTACTAGATCCCATGGTGCTGCGTGAGACCATGCAGGGCTTGAGGACGTGCCGGAGTGTGGTTGTGTGGCAGAGCTTTGGAAGGTCCTGGCTGCGGATCGTTTAGGCTATCCGGGGTGAAGGCCGTCGTGACATGGTGCCCTTGACCCCCACCACTACCACCACCACCGCCCAAGGATGTCCCAGAGCCCTGACGCAGACTTCTAGACGATATCATGCCGGCTGCAGGCCCTGCCAGTGCATGGGGATTGATGTGGTGGAGAGTGTGGAGGTGATGAGATGACGTGGTGTCTGTAGTGGAGCCTTCACTGAGCACCCGGCCGTAGCGAGGCCAGCCACAACCTGAGATAACGGCCAGCACCAGTGACACCACCCCACATGCACATCCACAAAGCTGCAACAACATCACCACCACCCAGGTTATTACTCTCCAGCTACACAAAAATGGCATTAGACTGGTTAGCTTAGACAAAATGGAGTACTGTCTTTCCAAAAAATTCGTGTCAGTAAGGATAAGGATGAGGAGGAAGCAACAACTTTCGGTTTCAAAGGGACTTACCATTCTAGTTCTAGTCTCTCTTACGAAGGAAACAACACTATGGTATCCCATCTGACAAAATACAAGAGTAATCGCCTATCTAAGAATTTCCAAAGAAATGAGCACAAAAAATCTAATGCAATCATTCCAATACGGCAACATAATGATGTGAGAACAATTATGGAGTCTATCTCTACTGTACATCAATTAGGTAAGGGCCCCAGGCAAGAAGCATGTGAATACGATTCTATAATTTAGCCAAAGCATCTCACTTGATAGAGTGATTATGCAAATTTACCATAGGAGAAACAATAATGAAAATGTTTCAATTGTTATTTCACGAATTAAAAAATAACAGCTGCTCCATTTATTCTAGCTACATATAACACAATATTTCAGAAGCTACCTCTACAAAGTGGAGTAACAAACAGCTGGGACTACTCACCGATGTAGTTAATAGCTGTTGTTTGGTCCATGCAGGGATCCATGGATATGTGGTGTGATAGAGATGCAGCAGATGCAGCAGCAGTGAAGCTGATACCAAATAACACACACAAACAAACACATATATCACGGTCACCTGCAAAAAGAGCCTCATTAAGGACAGGACAGTGCATCGGGCAAGTGCCCACCTATATTATGCCTTTGAACACACTAAGACAAGACTTTAATTAACCCGGAGCAAAATGGGCTCACTTCAGATTCACGTCTAACATATTACAGGGACTTTTCATGTATACAATCCCTTTCACAGTGTGTGTTTGTGTGTGTGTGCGTGTGTGTGTGTGTGTGTGTGAGAGAGAGAGAGAGAGAGAGAGAGAGAGAGAGAGAGAGTTTTCCGAGAAGGTGAACGAGTGATCTGAGAACAGCAATTGATCGAGAGAGCGTGAATTAACATGAAGAAAAGCCTTGAAAACGGGCACCTTTGGAAAAGATGCAGCCGAAAGTTGCGGTTTTAACTCTACGGTTATACAAACTCATATTTCACTTGCTGACATCTACAATTTTAATAATGATTAGTTGATCAAATATATTTTTTCCGCTCATACTCTACAAAATATTTGCAAATAAGAGACAAGAATGTTTGACGCTCTATCACTGACTCAAAATCTGTATGTATATATACAGTATATACTTTTGGAATCATTGTATGTGTATGTATATATACAGTATATACTTTTGGAATCATTGTAATGATGAAATGCATAAAATTCATACAAAGCATTTCTAACTAGAGTAGATACAAATGAAAGCAGTGTGAATGAACTTTAATGCGCTTATCAACTGACTTATGATATTCTTGTTGTAGTATCACGGAATCGCATCTACCCAAAATGAAAGAGAAAAGAAATCGTGGAATACTGTGCACATCAGTCGCAACTTGCAGGCCTCACCTCTAAGAATCCTCAAAGCATACGGAGCCATATATATATATATATATATATATATATATATATATATATATATATATATATATATATATATATATATATATATATATATATATATATAATATATATATATAAGTCATTGTTTCAGTGAACTATAGTTTGAATTCTTATATTATTGTCCAACGTTATTACTGCAATTTCAGATAGAATATTCAATGATAATAGTCGAGTAGTAGCAGTAAAATGGAAGCGACCTCTACTTACTTGCATTATTTTTCCTATCATCATTATACTCATAATATCATCATGATACTCATAATAGGCATATATTTCATACCAGAAGCCAAAAGTTCATAATCTTGTATAGTAAGTTTCACAGAATAGAAGGCCTATGTTTTAATAAGAGAAAAAAATAAAATGATGAAGGAATCAATGGAAGTTACAAATACTGAAAGAACGTTGAAATTCATTTCAGGACGGAGTAATCATTGGATCTGATAAGTGCAATTATTGAAATGTAAAAAATGCCTGAGCAAATAATAAACAACCAGAGTGAAAAAAATGGAAGCAGAAGGAGGGCCAAGCATGGGATGGGTGAGGAACGTCCTGGGCAGCAAGAGAGCGTCCGGACTCAGACCCGCAGCTGAGCGAGGCCCCGACTGCGCAAGAGGCCGCGCACAGCCCCAGGTTCCAGAGCCTGACGAAGAAAGGGTGGAAGCTTGATTCCTTACCAGCTTATCCCAGCGCAGTGTGAGTGAGTGGACAAGTGATGAGAGGTGTAGCAGTAAGAGGATGGTGGTAGTTAGGATGGTGAAGACGGCAGTGAATACCACAACGCGTAAACGCCACGCACCAGGCAACACGAATATGCTTAGACGAGCTGTGCCAACTGTACATGCACACGTCATTGTAATGACAGACACAACCTGCAAAGGAGAGCGGAGAGTTGCAGCGCGTTCCTTCCTGGCACAAACATTGCTGCAACTGATATATGGCACAATGGCTGCTGTCGATAATAATTATCATTTGGCAAATGTCAATGCATTATTTTAGAGAATATTGACAATCTGGGACTTGGGAACGCGCACCTCGCTGGGCCCAGTTTATGACAATGAAGGACTCGGAGAAAATCTGCAGCTCATTCTTGGAACAAACACGTAATTAATGATGGCAGCATGAATATTCATTGTTAGCCACTGGTGTGACATCAACAAATACAAAAAATCATCAAAACTTTTTTTCTGAGAGCTGAAAAACTTGAGGTAGCATGATATATACATACATATATATATATATATATATATATATATATATATATATATATATATATATATATATATATATATATACTGTATATATATATATATATATATATATATATATATATATATATATATATATATATATATATATATATATATCTCAGTGGAAAACAAAGCTGCAATGGAACACTAGGTTAGTGTTACTTCCTACTAGGTCAAACACAGCTGAACTCAAAATTCTACATTGCTTCTCTTCTTGACAATTACGTCCCTGAAATGGAAGAAGAATTAACACAAGTCATTCTTATGATGATGAAACCTAAAGTAAAAAAAAAAGAAAGAATGGTTATAAGAACAGATACAGAAAAGAATGAATATGACATTCCTTTGACACATTAAGACTTACAAATAAAGTTGGCAAGTTTGACCTCCGGGGCTAACGAGGGAGAATGAAGCGACAAGCAACCTGGCTTGCAAGGCAAATCACTACATGGCTACAGCTCACAGGAAAGATAGGTAGAGTCAAAGCTACACCTAAATTATAGATTAGTGGTCCCTTTGTAAAATGCTAACTCATCGGCTGCTTTCTTTTATGGTATCTTGCAGCTTTCTTCTTGGTCGATGAAACTAAACGTTTATGCACCTACATTTTAAACTTCTTCCCTCATCCGTGGGGTGGAGTGGAGTCGAGTGAGCAGACCTTCATTTGACTATTTCGTTCATTATAAACTTATAAAAGACAGTGACGCTAAGATGTCACTTCTGGTGGCTTCAGAATAACACAGCTTTTGAACGCTCACATATACATATTGTATTTACTTTCTGCTACGACAACACTTAACCACTCGGACGCACGAAATGAGGCTTCTTCAGCAGTATCGGCTGCAAATATTTAGCGCCAGCGCCAAACAGCGACTAAGGCCAAAATGAACTGGCCACTGGGTCGGAGGAGGATCTATCTACAGTATATGATGGGTGGACTGGGATGGCAGAAGGCAGCCATGTGGTCCACAATGACGTTCAGCAGCCATATGTGTGTGAGAGGGGATAGGCGTGACTGTGGCGGTTCTTGATCCATGATGAACTGCCAGCCTTCTGAGAAATGAAGACACTCTGAAGGACTTCTCTGTCGTGGTTCAACTTTCATTCTGAACTCCAGATATTTGAATGCGTCTTATAGGAACGAGGGCAGTTTTGGCGTCATAGAAGGACTAATGGGACAGGTAAACGAGTGCCCTTTGTTAGCCCGGGTGTGAAGCAAACAAGAATAAAGGATCGATGAAATACGGGCTCGCCTTTTAAATACAGACACTTTATAGAAGTTAGAATTGAGAGAAGTAGGGAAAGATTTCAGTTTGGTGTATGTCTTTACTGTAAAGGAAGAGCTTACTTCAGTTTGGTACAAAAAAAAAAAAAAGATTCAGAATGAAATGTTTTAAAATCTGACGCTTCTCCCAACCTTTCCTTGAGAAAAAGTAGTAGTCACTGTTTCAGATTCATGAGGCCTACCTTATAAAGTCAATACCAGAGATAACGCGGTAGCAGATGTAGAAGTAATAGTAGCCATAATAGGTAGTAGTAGTAGTAGTAGTAGTAACAGTAGAAGAAGAATAAGAAGATAGCGAAGAAGTGGGACGGAGGGAGAAGAGGAGAACATGATGCAGTTCACGTTCCCAGATCAAAAACTCCCCATGATGAGAAACGACTTCGACTTTTCATGACTTCCCAGTCATTATATTTTAGAATTCATCTTTTAGAGAATATCATACTTGTTATTAGCACTCATAATTGTCAGAATGGCGTTTTAATAACCCACAGTCAACGTAGCTGTTACCACGAGTTAATAATTTCAGTCATCAACTAATAGCCCACAACTTGGAGACTTGACAGCTGTAGAAATCCTCACTTAGATCAAATCTATAATGACTGCTGCCTGAGGTTTCGTATGTGGCAAAGAACCTGAGCAAATAACAAAAAATCCACGAAATGAAGGTGAACTGCTGGAAGTTTGCCTGAATCGCACTGTTGCTCGAGAAACCCTTTCGTGAGTCTCGTTAGGAAGGCGGGAAAGCAAGTTCACTTAATCTTGACGCATTCACAAAGAACGATTCCTGTATTGAATAAGTGGGTCTTCATTTTAAATTTCCTTTTATCAACAAGAAATGTTGTGATCATATCTAAATGAAAGGTCTGGCCTGATATAAGCGTACGAAGAGAAGGCTATATGCTGTTCAGTCCACGAGATTCCATAGGGCCTACCTCCTGAACACTGTGATATTCACTGAGACTGGCTGCTCAAGCTCCACCCAGTCAGTCGTGCAAAGGATCACAACACAGTTCTCGAGAGATCCCGCACGTGGGTTTAATCTTTGTTGATCATATATATATATATATATATATATATATATATATATATATATATATATATATATATATATATATTGCAATATTATATTACTGTCGTCTTAATTTTGTAATATCTAACAGTTTCCTAATTTGATCTATCATTCAGGTCTAGTAGTACCAATGCATGTTCACAGAGACGTTTGAGAAAAATAACATATAGATATGCACACACAATGAAAAGTTATATATATATATATATATATATATATATATATATATATATATATATATATATATATATATATATATAGATAGATAGATAGATAGATAGATAGATAGATAGATAGATATATACAGTAAGTAAGTATATATATATATATATATATATATATATATATATATATATATATATATATATATATATATATATATATATATATATATAGTATATATACTGTATATATATATATGAAAGAGAAGGAGCAGGAGCCGCTGTTTAGCATACAAGGCAAAGCGAAGGGAAGTCTTTATATTGTATGTAGGTTGTACATATTTTGGAGTGATTTCTTATGTTGGAATGTTCAGGGTTGGACAGCCTACCACCAGTTCTAAAACTAGGTCCTCTATGTGCCTCAGTATGAACACTCAGCATTCAACATAGGTCCCACGATCACATCCTGGGCACGTAGTATACTTGTATACAACATTCGCACACAAAAGGAGGCTGAGACCATCCTTAAAGTGAAAACTGACCTGATCGTTAGTGGGGTTTTTGGAGCAAGTTTCAGGTCAACAGCGGGGAGAGCTAAACTTGCTCCAAAAAGCTCACTAACGATCAGGTCAGTGCTTCACTTTAAGGATGGTCTCAGCCTCCTTTTGTGTGCAAATGTATACAAGTATACTACGTGGCCAGGATGTGATCGTGGGACCTATGTTGGATGCTGATTGTTCATATTGAGGTACATAGAGGACTTAGTTTTAGAACTGGTAGTAGGCTGTCCAATCCTGAACATTCCAACATAAGAAATCACTCCAAAATATGTAAAACCTACATACAATATAAAGACTTCAAAGTTGTTGGAGAGTTAACAATGAAACTGACCTGAACATTTTAGAATCTCTTTTAATAAAGAAGACAGTTCCAACTCTAAATACCCAGTTGTCATCTACGCAATTGTTTGTATCCTGATTTTTCTGTTTTGCAGACATGTTGTCATTGATTTCTGAAATGTTCTCTTTCAGTCTCCTCACTTCCACCGCTCGGCTGCATGGGTTCTTGTGTGTGGTTGTACGTTGCATCTGTTTTCCCATTTATCTTTTATCTCAAGCTTTTTAGTGATTTTCTGCCTTTTGATTCTTTCAATGTAATTTATATGAATGTGTTTAAATGTAAAATTAAACTATTATAGTGTCTAAAATTGCCTCAGCCCCGAAAATGCTACTGGGAAGTACGTCGCGAAACGTCGGCCAATAAACTGTTTTATGTACAAGATGCTGCCTCTCCCTTCGCTTCCCTTGTATATGTATGTATATATATATATATATATATATATATATATATATATATATATATATATATATATATATATATATATATATATAAATATACAGTATATGTATAGGCAAAAGGAAAATTAATGCTAAGTATTCCATAAGAAATGTGAAACATCACACAGAAACCGACTGACCACGAGGACCTAAGCATACATAAAAGTAGGGATCATGACGGAAAGGAAACGTGAAGTGAACAATGAACAGGGTCCAAACGCAATGGTTGTGAGGGCGCTCACGCAAGTGAGAGCGGCGAGGAGCTTCAAAAAGTGTCATTGCAGCTCAAAGGAAAGATTTGACATGAGCCCAGCAATGACCAAGGAGAGGCATAAACATTATTCAGAGAGGTCAGTGAGAAACAGCACAACCACAGGCAAAATAGTTGGTGGCGAGAGAGAGGACTGAGATGAATGAGAAGCCTAGTCTGCAGAACAGGGTTCGCGCTCATATGTGCCATTAAACATGCGGCGCACATCTAAGTATAGAAAGGGCCAGTTGAGGAAGACTTGATGAAATCAGTCAAAATGATCCAGTTAAGTGGCAAATCTGAATGAACACATAATTAGACGAACGTAATTTTCTTTTACACTTATGAAATGTCTGCAAAATATATTTACTATGAAACCAAAAAAATCATATTCATTCTAAACAGCAGATTGTTGTCATTAAAGCTTCCATGTAGCGGAAAAGGAATGTTCCAAATATAGGCAAACATCTTGTGAATGTACTCTGAGAATAGATAGCATTTATTAAGTGCAAACACACTCATGCACACAGGTGCACATAAACACACACACACACACACACACACACATATATATATATATATATATATATATATATATATATATATATATATATATATATGAAGACAAAAAGGCCCATTGATCAGGAATACAGACGTATTGATATTCGAAGCAAGTGGTTGTAACGTGGAAATAATGTTTCTATGAGCCTGTTTATCTACATTGTACACTGTTAGATTTCAGTAAAAGACATTTATGCATATACCTATCTATATACTTCTCTCTCTCTCTCTCTCTCTCTCTCTCTATATATATATATATATATATATATATATATATATATATATATATATATATATATATATATATATATATATATATATATATATATATACATATATATATATATATATATATGTGTGTGTGTCTGTGAATGTTATGTGTATGTCCAACCATACAAACAATGAATTGTTCAACCAACCAGTGACATCTACAGTACATTAAGTTCATACAGTAGGCAGTTCTGCTATTACACTGCTAACTTGAACCACTTTGCAACTGCTGAGTTGAAGGTGGTGTGGCAGTAGAGTAAAGATATAGAAAGAGATACAGTGTCCTTTCGACTACTGTCTGAAGCTCCAAATTCAGCAATCAAAAATTATCTTTCTCTACGATTGTATATCTTTTTGCTAGCTGATTTGTTTAGCTCAATTATTCGTTGTCTTTATATGAATATTGTGACAATGCTACTGCCTTAGTCCTGTTTTCTCTTTCGGGAAATAAAAACGTCCTCATGATAATAAAAAGAATGACAGTACCAATGAGAGCGCTGCCACAAAATGATGCTTCCGTGACAACCTGTGGCTGATGATCATAAGACTCGCAACCTCAGCCAAAAATTCATTTTTTGGAGCTTGCAACAGTAAACGCGGATATTGGCCACTATCAAGCCACAGAAGACTCACCCGGCAAGTGTGAACGATAATGAAGAAGAAAAGCATTTTCTAAAATGCGCTATAACATGGACCAGGCTCCCTTAACCTCGTTGTAGTGAGACAGACTTGAGCAGTGCCACCAGGTTCATCCTGGCTATTATGGGATATTCCCTTTATCAGTGCCATTTATATGTCACGCATGGTCATGGTACTATGATATTAAATGATGCCTGACGCTTCTCTCTCTCTCTCTCTCTCTCTCTCTCTCTCTCTCTCTCTCTCTCTCTCTCTCCTTGGGCTTTGGGTGAGTCATTTGCAGCATATAGCGCCAAATTCACTGAATGCTTTTGACAGTAGAAAATTCACACACAAGATTTTTGCAGTTTAAAATAATTTTGTGACTCATTTACAGCATCAGATACACGAAGAATGTTTGAAGAGATGAAGTCCAGGTTTCTATCTGCACGAAAGTAATGTTGAATTTTGTATGATAAGAGTGATATTTATATTTTTCGCTGCGTTAAAATTGTTGAATATAAATTCAGCAAAAAATTAGCCTAGAATTAAATTCCTGCATAAAATTCACCAAGAATTCTTTATTGCATCAGTTTCATTACTGTATATTTAAGGTTTCTTGTAAAACTTCGCCTCTTTTGTCCGTACAGAATCCAGAGGTCCACAAAATGCTTCTTCCCCCAATGAACTCCTCACGACACGCGAGAAAGGGTCCCTAGTTGGCATTGCGTAGTGTGAGAGGAACTCGAAGGAAGGAAGGATTTTGCAGAGTGATTTTGAGAGTCGAGGGACCTTCTCCGGGTGACTTGTGGAGTCATTTTGTACCCAGGCTTTATCGGCGTTGATGCTGAGGGAATTTTACGGTGGGCCACGGAAGCATTTCGACGCCATGCCTTTTGCATTCATCGGATTTTCTCTGGACTAATTGCTGCGCCATATAAGCAGCGAATTAACCTAGGAACAAATGCTGAGGCAAACTTCCTCTGTGCCCCTTTGCTTTACCACACCAACACTACTGTATATTAAAAAATTGAGGTCATGAACAACCAAAAATTTTGCCCATAATCGTCATCATCTTTATCCTCAGTATTTTATTATTATTATTATTATTATTATTATTATTATTATTATTATTATTATTATTATTATTATTATTATTGATAAAGACAAAATTCCATTTTGGACACTTGAGTTGCTGACTTGTGATTTACCGCTGAGGCCGACGAATATGACGTAGGCCTGGTCAATGTTTGTCAGCAGTTCAAATCCCGCGAGAGGAGAAATTGCCATTGTGCGCATTTTGTACAAAAAAGCCTCAATGTTCATTAAGTGGCAGAACAAGCTTCCATAGATATCAATATTCCTGAGTTAAAAAAACTTAATATAAAATAAGGCAGCCAATAGGTGACAAGTATAAGAAAATCCTGAAGGCGAAGAGCCGACGGAGAATTGAGGGCTCCTCACTCTCTAAGAAAGAAATGTCCCAAAAAGAACAGCGACGAAAATATTCAGAGTAAACGCTCACTCACTTCAAAGCCAGGTTCGAACTAGCGCCTTCTGTATATATATATATATATATATATATATATATATATATATATATATATATATATATATATATATATATATATATATATATATATATATATATATGTATATGTATATATATATGTATATATATATATATATATATATATATATATATATATAAATATATATATATATATATATATATATATATATATATATATATATATTATAGATATAATACAAAATATATATATTATAGATGAAGACAAAATCCACGAAGGAAAGAGAAACAACAGGGTGCTGCAAGGCCTTTCGACGTTAGTCCTTCACTTAGCAGACTGAAGAAATATAAAAATAAGTTTTATGAAGAAGGTTCGTATAAATGACAGATGGGGATTACCAAGGAAAAATATGTACCTGGAATCCAACACAATTAAAGAATTACCAGACATACGAAAACATGTTAATATTTCAAAGGTTTTACAAAGGATTAGGCTCAACGGCTCAAAAACAGGGACAAGACAGTTAAATGATTATACAAAAAAGGTGACTGACCACCAACAAATGTTTTAAAAAGCACAACTCAGTAATTCACATTTTTGGTAAACAAAAAAACTTTTACACGGTGAACATTTTTAACAAAGAAATATATATTAAACATATGAATACATAGAAAATATATACTGTATAAGATAACGAATTTTTAATTAAGTCAGTGATTTTATATTTCAGGTCATTCTTGAACATTTTGCTTATACAGGGGTCCAAATAATACTTGCCAGGGCTAAGATTAATATTACAAATCGAAATGAGCTTTATAATAGCGGATTCTAAAAGATTTCTTGAAGAGAAATCGTTTGATCTGGCAATCACTGAACTTTCAGTCCAATTTATCCTGTGAGAGTTTTCACTTAAATGAATGAATATAGCATTGGATGTTTGTCCAGTTTTGACAGAGTAATTATGCTGCTTAATTCGTGCTTCTAAATCCTTGCTGGATTGGCCAATATAAAAAAGGTGGAGCAGTCCATACATGGAACTTTATATATTATGTTGTTGTTTTCGTTAGGGCTATTTTTTATTAACATTCCTTTTAGTGTGTTATTATAGGAGAAAACAAGGTTGACATTAAAAGATTTTAACAATAATCTTATGTTTTCAAACCCACTAAAATAAGGCAAGCTAAGAATGTTCTTAGGGGTTTCGTTCTCCATGTTACTTTCACTATAAAACTTTTTGTGAGCCTTATTATAGCAAATATCTAGTACATGTGAAGGATAACATAAATCTGTCCCAATTTTTCTTATGTGTTCGATTTCTTGATTCAAATACTGGGGACTGGCAATGCGCAAAGCTCGTAAAAACATAGAAGAAAAAAATGATATTTTGATGTAAAGGTGATGGCCTGAATAAAAATGGACATAAGTTAAGTTGTTGGCTGGTTTCCTATAAATACTGAATTTGCATTGAAATGGTTCTCAATGCATTAAAACATCTAAGAAAGAGAGGTAACTGTCTTTTTCTAATTCTAAAGTAAACTTAATGGATGGTACCTGGTTATTCGAATTAGAGAGTAAATCATTTACATCAGTACCAGCAGGCAAAACAGCTAAAATATCGTCAGCATACCTATACCACTTTAAAGGAGTATAAATGATATTAGGTAAATATCGTTTTTCAAAGAATTCCATATACAAGTTTGAGAGGAGTGGGGATAAAGGGTTGCCCATTGGTATACCAAATATTTGTTGGTAAAATTCACCATTGAATATAACCCTACAATCACAAATGCACAACCTAGTGAGTGAAATAATATGACTTACAAGTAGAGGTAATTCATGATGGATTAGTTCGTTACTAAGATACTCTAAAATAGAATCTATAGAGACTTTAGTAAAAAGAGAACAAACATCAAAACTAACGAATCCATCAGTGGGCAGAAAGTGATTTTGTTTAATTTATCAACTAAATCTAGGTAATTATAAACGTGAGAATCGGAGATAGTTCCAAGTAACGGGGACAAAAGCTTCGTATATATTTCGAAAGTTTATATCATACTGAGCCAACAGTACTGATAATAGGCCGCATAGGATCATTTCCTTTGTGTGTTTTTACTAATCCGTACAAGTAAGGTAACGAGGGAAATTTTGCGGACAACTGACCTATTAGTTCTTTTTTATCTCTAAAGATTTTTTTCACTGCGCTAGTGAAATTATTTGACTTGATCAATGGGTGTTTTTTGGTAGCTTTTTGTAAGTAGTATCATTATCCAGTAGGGCTTGCATACGTGATATGTAGTCAGCTTTATCTAAAATTACAATACTATTCGATTTATCAGCTTTTGTGATGTGGACTGCATTGTCATAAGTTAAGTTGTTGGAAAATAGCCAAATATTAACAGTGACACGATAACTCGGCCAACGACCTTCGCTGGAATGCAGAACCCACGGTATCTGAACGCGGCAAAAGTACTTCTTTTTAAGATTTTGCAAATGTTAATTATAACTGCTCCCTTTGTTTCCTCAGAAGTATTGAATAGAGGCCAAAATAAATGGAAGGGAATGTGACTTATCATGATTTCAGTCATGCTGACTTATTTTAACTCTTATGTTGTTGAGACTCGTTTAGTGGAAGTTGATAGCACACTACACTGTTATCTTACTTGGTTATTTTGAGGGTACCAATTCTGGGTTGCAGATATTCCCATTACATTCCTATTTGGTTCCAGTCTACTTGCCATGTTAGATTACTGAATAAATTATATTTTTTGAAGTCAAGTCTTTGTTGTTCTTCCTTAGTTCAGTTAGTAACTTCGATGACAAGAGAGAGAGAGAGAGAGAGAGAGAGAGAGAGAGAGAGAGAGAGAGAGAGAGAGAGAGAGAGAATGTGCTGATCCAGTATGCAGACTGGCCATTGCTACCGGAGAATCTTTCAGATATAAGATGATATGACATTATATATGTATATATATGTATGTATATATATATATATATATATATATATATATATATATATATATATATACAGTATATACATGTGTGTTTATATATACGTATATATTTACTATGTATACTTATTAATATCTGACTCACATCGGGACCGACCCACGTGCTTTCAAATGAGAGGCCAGGGAGTTAGCAATTCACCCACACAAGTCATAAAAGAAGTTGGAACCTAAGTACCTGAGGTTTTTCCCGGGTTACTGCCTAACATGGGAATTTTACTCAACTTCCCAACCCAGCAGTTAACATTTCCTTCAACTTTCCCTTCACCGTAAATGTGATGGAAATAATGAACACTTGAGAAAGCGTTTCGCAGAAATAAATTTCTGACTCACGCCGGGACCAAACACTGGTCTTTCTATATATATATATATATAATATATATATATATATATATATATATATAT
>NC_089788.1:40428704-40453704 GCF_040412425.1 Macrobrachium rosenbergii
AAACGCTGGCGTCATAAGAGAAGGAGAATAGAACAGAATAGAATATAGAATTTAGGCCAAAGACCAAGCTCTGGGACCTATGAGGTCATTAAGCGCTGATGAAACGGAAATTGACAGTCAGTAAGGTTTGAAAGGTGTAACAGGAAGAAAACCTCGCAGTTACCATATAAAACAATTGTTAGGAGAGGGTGGAAGTAAGATGGAAGAAAGAGAATATGAGCGGAGGTACAGTAAAAGGAATATTAGGGTTGCAGCTAGGGGCCGAACGGACGCTGCAGAGAATCTTGAGTAACGCCTAGAGTGCACCGCATGAGGTGCACTGACGGCACTTCCCCCTGCGGGATAAGAGAAAGAGGGAGGAGGGGAGACAAAAAGGGACATTGGCGCCGCAGCCTCTTCTTGTTTCGAGTGAACGTGTATTGATGGATCATGGCGGAGTTCGGCCTGTGTCAAGCGCTTCTTTTCTCTCATCATTTCAGTCAGAATAATGAGTACCGGTTAAACATGGCGTCGGGCGTAGTAGTCTTCCTCATGGAAATGATTTCCTTGATTCTGGCATCAATAAAGTCTCTCTAATGGAAGGGTTACCCAGGCATGACTACTTTCCTGACCTTTACCTAACATTTGCAAGACATTGTCTGGCAAACAGTAGAGTCTACTAATGGAAGCCGCTACGCCTTTCCCTCCTTGAGCAATAGATCGTTTCAGCGACAGCAGTGGAACGTTTCCATTTCCCTGGGCTTTTGGAATCAGTTTTCCAGCGCCTCGTATCAGAAATGGGAGATAAATGAAAGCCGCCCTTCCGCAGTGGGAGGCGAATTCACACGCACGCCAGAAAGAATGAGGTTTGCCGGTAATCCACTGCGCTGTGAAGAGGGAATCAATATTTATCCTGGAGTATTTAATATCAGAGGAACGGTAAAACAAATTGATTGAATATGACATATCTTAAAAAGATTTTACATGTCCTCTTAACGCAAAGGTTCTTACTCAGTGTATCCTGTGAGAGCTGAGCTGCTGAAGACTTGTGCATGAAGTCAAAAAGTAAAAAAAAAAAAAAATATTCGATAAAAAACTTTCGGAAGTTTCATCTTTGAGTTGCCAGTGAGATGATGGAAGGTGCTGTGGATGACATCTGATCTCAAGGCACTAGGATTTTACATTAAACGGCAACGCAGGAGAACACGTGCACACCCACATGTGCAAGAATGTACAAACACTCAACGCTTCCTTGAATCAACAGCACTTAATGATAGTCCATCGGGAGAATCAACTGACTAATATTCCCTACAGTATCTTGAAAGTCATACTTCTATTTCAAGATGAAATGTAAAGTTGACGTTCTAATCAGCAAAGACCGACCTTGGATGAAAGTTCCCTGCTCCCTCCCAGCACCGCACTCAGAAAGTGCCGGTTGTTGCTGAGAAAACTAGAGGAGCGATGATCTTCGAAAGGTTTTCATTGCTCAAAAGGAACGATGTCAAAAGTTTGGTGCTAAAAGCAACCAAGAAATGGCTCACAGACGAGCAACGAAAAACAAACATAAGCACATTTACCAATCAGTCTGTAACCCAACTTGAAATATATCTTAGGGGCCTGTCACGAGCGGTAATGGGGTAAATAAGTCCTAGAGCCGTCAGTATAGTTGAAACAGAAACCATAACGACGACAACATCAGTAGTATACTACGGCTGTACAGTACAGCCTTCCTACATACTGTACAACTGCACGTACAGGTTTTCTCGTCGGAAACTGAGATAATTTTATGTCCATGGACCATAACTAGAGAAAACAATAAAAGCGTCGGATATGTACTCTTAAGTAATCGTTTTGGAACCAAAACAAGTGCCTTCAACCTTTGGACTGGAAATGAAATGACAAAGTAGGCCACACGCCGAATAGCATCCGGGTGTAAATATGTGTTTTCCCTAGATTCTATTTGATTAGTATTCACCATGGCACGGCCACTTTGACTACACCTAAGAAGCATTTCATGACTAAACCTGACTTTTAGGTTGAATGAATTTATAAATACTCGAGATAATTCCAGATATATAAATGCTTGTGGCGATCGCTGTTTTCTGTGCTTCTGATCCGTAATAGCAGTTATGACCTTGACCTTAGGGAAATCGGAAACTCACAAAGAAGAAACTACATCTAAACATTCGAGTTATGTAAACTGTCATTGCTCATGAGCACAAAAGAGAGCATCATCTGAAATTCACGGCTGTGCGAGGAAATAGAAGAATTGTCAGTTAAAACAAATCTGTCAGGATCACTCCTGACAAAGACACCAAAATGGGCATCTAGTGTAACAACCTGCAAATGAATCCTGCACAACAGAAGTGCTACTGAGCTGGGACCACAGCAACTCTACCACTGGGCAAAGTTACTTTTCCCTTTTTCATCTTAAAATCTAGAAAATAACTGAAGCAAACTTCCATTAAGATATATTTTGACGAATGACGTGAATTCATCAGTCGTTACGAAGATTCACTCCTGATCATTATACATTCAAGTCAAGCAGCTTACTAAAAGGCTTACCACAGAACTGGTTCGCATAAAAAACGTACCAATCACAGTGGCAGTTCTTTCAGAAAATATATCTTAAAACTTTTCTAACCAATTAGTTCAACCACTGTGCTCCTAAGCACATGTTTAGGAAACAGTGCCTGATAAAAAGTAAGCAGTGCAATAGGCTCGAAGACGCACGCACGTGTATACACACACGCGAGAAAAATATAAAACAAAAGAGGAGAGGTGCATAAGCAGAGGTGCTGCTTTGGAGGTTCATGGGATAAGAGAGGAAACTGTCCTATTTTTACTCACTGACAAAAATCTGTTTCATGAATGTCTGAGTCTGTTCTCAAACCACCAGTGACTGCATGGCTGAAACTGCCTGCATCTGAAAGATGAGGTGTTTGCTTTGTGATGATGTATAGTTATTGCATCTGCAACATAGAAAATGCAAAAAATACATGTTAAAATTATCAAAATCACTTAACAAATTCCTTGGCAATTGTTGTACATTTACTGGAGTAATTCATTATATTAGTTTTTAAAAAACTGAATAAAAATTATCGTTAGGTAACTTCCATGAACATAACGAATGATAAGACTGCAGCCACAAGCAGGCTCTCACTTTTAAGGTAATTAGGCTACCTTAGTTTAAGGTATTTTGGGCTGTTTTAAGGAAATGTTTAAGGTAATGAAATTTTTAAGGTAATTCTAAGGTAACTGTGTAAAATTTAAGGTGATATTCAATTTTTTTTCAAGGTAATTTTATTATTAAGCTACTACTCCCCAAAATTCAATGGAAGTTCAAAAATTATTTGTACACAATGTCTGCAACTACAGTAAGTGTCCAAATATTTTGAGGCAAGGACTGGGGCTCTATTTCTCAAGGGATCTCGTCAGTCAGTTAAAAGTAACAAAATTCAGCATTACCCCTGACGAAACAACTGATGTGACTACTGAAAAGCGAATGGCAATTTGTGTAGCCTATTTTGATTCTGAGCAGTGTGAAGTGATATACTCATTTTACGACATGGTGTCATTAAACAAATGTGATGCACAATCTCCGTATAGTGCAATAAAATCCTCTTTTCAAGAAAAGAATATGCCTTTAGATAATATAATTGGCTTTGCCTCTGATACGTGTAATGTCATGTTTGGAGAACATCAAAGTGTGACTTCTCTAATGAAAGCAGATCTGCCCCATATATATACTGTAGTATTTGTTCGCTGCAGTTGTCATATGATACACTTGTGTGTCTCTCATGCGTGCCTAAAACTTTCCACTACTTTAGAGGACCTACAGTATGTAGAAATGTACAGTATATGGCCACTTCAGCAGATCAAGTTTACGTAGGCATGAATTGCAGGAGTTTCAAGACTTTCTTGATATATATATATATATATATATATATATATATATATATATATATATATATATATATATATATATATATATATATATATATATATATATATATATATATATATATATAGTATACATACATACATACATACATACATACATACATACATATATATATATATATATATATATATATATATATATATATATATATATATATATATATATATATATATATATATATCTCAAACAAACTTCTAAGTGTTGGACCAACACGTTGGCTGTCCCTGGAGGCGTGTGTTAATAGGCTTTTACAACAATGGGATGCATTAAAGTTGTATTTCACTTCAGTAATAATTGAGAAAAGAGATCCATCATACGTGACTGAAACTATTCTCACTTGCCTGAACAATCAATTCATCAAAGCGCAGTTGCAATTTCTGCCAGTACAGTTGCAAAGAACCAATGAGTTCAATAGGATCTTTCAAAGTGAGAAACCAACGCTTCAATATTTGTATGGGAATGTAAAGAATTTGTTACGTGAGATAATGAGTGATTTTATTAAGCTTGATCACCTCAGAGATTCTAACCCTTTTGCCATAGATATTCATAACATTAGACTAAGAGTGCCTATTAAGCAAGTGTATGTCGGCATTCATGCTACTGAAACGCTATCCCAGTTACCCATTAGCAATGACATTGTAGGTATAAAGAGATTTAAAGATAATTGTCAAGAATTCTTAATTGAATTAGTAGAGCAAATTAAGTCAAGGTTTAAAACCGATGCTTTTAAAATGCTAGAGTTCTTGAATCCAGAAAATGTATTGAGCAGAAATCCTAGCAGTCTAGGTGAAGTATTTGCTGCTCTACCTTATCTAGACAAAATGTGTGATATACAGTAAGTATGGCAGATGTAGAATGGAGAAAGTTAATCTTAGACTGCCAGTTAAAGGAGGAGAGTGAATTGAGTGATGCCACTCAGTTCTGGAAAAAACTACTCTTGTTGAAAAGCGACAAGGAAGAGCCTAAATTTCCTAATCTTATGAAAGTAGTTGGTTGTGCAATGTCCCTTCCTCACTCCAATGCATCTGTTGAAAGGCCATTTAGCCACTTGCGAAGAATTAAAACTGACATTAGGAGTAGTCTGAAAAGCACAAGTCTGGTGAATTTACTGCACACCAAAAAAGGACTTGAAAGGAAAGGCATCTCCAGTCATCAGTTGACTGTAGCTAGACAGCTCCAGTTAGATTTAGAACGTGTAAAAAGTAATGCTACTGACGAGGAGGCAAAGAATCTTATATCAAAGCAATTTGAGTAGCTCAGATGTCTAACTGACAGTAGAACTTTAATTTGGTAAAGTCCAGAATAGTTTTTCTTAAAATTTACAGTCGAAAATTTGAAGAATACTCATTGTAAGAAAGTGTCTTAATTATCACAAGGGTTTCATTTTTGTTTTTGTGCAGATTTGAGGTCTGCCAGTAATAAAAGTCCTCGTGTACTGTTTCTTTTTCTTTTTCTTCTTTTATTTTTTTACGAATAAGTATTTTATTCTTTATACCAAAGTAAGGGAGTGTATTAAATTCACAAAAATTTTGTTTATGCTAAAGTTGAGCATGTATCAAGTATAAGAGTAATAATTAATAAAAGTTCTTGGATATTAATAACAGTTTATTACCACCTAAATTTGATATGTTCAGTTGTGCAATTCATAATATAGTTATCAAAGGTACCACGCATGAAAATCTAGTGCATTTACATATAAAATAGTGTATTTTTCAATAAAAAAACTAAGGTAATAATTTTTAAGGAAATGTTCCATCAATTTTAAGGTAATTTTGTGAAATCGAGGGTAAAAATCTGAAGAATCTATTGTAAGGTAATGCTGTCTAATGATTGTGAGAGTCCTGGCATGGCGGCCCACAAGAACCAAAGGACAGAAATGCCGTAGACACAACGATGAAAAAGTCAGTGGTGTCTTTCCAAGTTTTACCGAGGATCGTTTTGAAGTTGAATGTTCTGTCATATCTCTAATAGCGCGTACCCCTTCTTACCCACGGACTGGTTAGCAACAGAGTCAGGATTATTCCAGTTCTATTTAAATGTGCAACAGTAGTCCAGTCCTAAGGAGACATTTCAAAATGACGTGACAATTTAAGAGCTGCATTTACCAGCCTAGGTGATTTTATAGCCATGCTCTAAATATAAAATCCTGTACAGTTGCTCTCGTCTAAAGGATTTTGGCGTTTTTAAGGAACTTGGTCATACTAATTCTAACACTCTTTATTCTCCTGTTTCTTGTATAAGTGTGGAAGACGACGACGACACAGAGAACGAAGGGAAAAGACAACGTTGAATCTTGATCAAGACCGAACCTGATGCATTTGTTTATGATGCACTTCTTTTATTTCAGTGCGAGTTCTAGCAAAAGTAACGTAACGATATTCCAGTATAAGTATTTCCATTTCTAATGCTAGTGACTGCATAAGTACTCTGTATAGCATTTGAGAATTAGCATGTAGACTATCTCCATGGATCGTTTTCTTCCCACTTTCAATATGCGAAAATGCTGTCGCTCTCTTAAAACCATTCTCTGCGAAACAGAACCTGAAAACCACCGATGTTTCCATTTCTTCTCAAATATTGTCGCTTTCTTCGATAAGAGTGTTGTGTGTTGGTGAGCGCCAGTAGCTCTTTCGGTGCGCTCAAGCTTTCCATCATTTTGTTCATTCAGTATGAACGTTTAACCGGCTTACTCGGTGGATGCTTGTTATGCAAGTAAATGGTTATTCTTCCCTGTTTATGTATGATGATGTACACGCAAATAATATACTAATTACCGATTCATCTCCCATGATGACCTTGTGGGTGCATCTGTCAGTTGCTGGGGGCTGTAAGGAAACAGTTCCTATAGTCAGCGAAAAACTCTCTCTTCCAAAATGCAGACTTTTTTTGCTAATAGGAACTCGAATGACGCTTTTTTCAGTTACCTAATGCGTTTCATTTACTGCATATATCATGTAGTACTGCATGTCTGCCTAAATTATAAAATACTAATACATACTGTACATAAACATACATACATTTGTTTGTGTGTGTGTGTGTGTGTGTGTGTAGTTCACACGTAAAACACATAAACATTAAGTGTGAGCAACTTATGCAATCATGAAAGCACAGTGAGTGTTGGCAGTTCACAGAACTCGGACGTTTTGCAAAATTTTCAGGATGAATTCCACAGGGACTCACTAAAAATAATAAAAGAGAGAGAGATAAGGAATATCCGACGAAAGCTTCAAATCTCGAATTACCTAAGCAACCTCAGAATGAATTTAATAGCGAATTATTGTCATGATCAATAACAAACAAGTACAAAATGCGCCGAAGTTTCTTATAATACAGTATGAAACTCCCTATGCGCTGCAGTCTGAAACTCTCAGCCACGATCGGACAGCGCTCATTTGCTCCCCAGACGCGGTCAATTGAAGATTCGTCGGCGGCTTGCACCTCTAGTGGTGTCAGACGCATGATCCATGGCTAATATTAACCTTAAATAAAATAAAACTGCTGACACTAGAGGGCTGCAGGTTGGTTTGTTTGATGATTGGAGCGTGGATGATCAACATACCAATTTGCAACCCTCTAGCCTAAGTAATTTTTAAGATCTAAGGGCGGACAGAAAAGTGCGGACGGACAGACAAAGCCTCTCAATAGTTGTCTTTGACAGAAAACTAAACCACAATAACAACCTCCGTGGCTTTCTCACACTTGCAAGTATTCACACATTAAGAGTGAGTCAGTCATCAGATGGCCTCGCAAGCTGCATCTCTCAGAGGAGCGAGTGATCCAGCGTCGTCGTGGCTCCCGCGACATTCCTAATCATTTGCAATCCTTTCTTTACTTTCATTTCTACTTTCATATCTTGTTTGACACCGACTGATACGCGCTCCCCCCATCTTATTCTCAACAACTTTCATATTGTCACACATTTTCCTAATCTTTTATGAAATTGCACAGTAAGAAAGTTACATTTAGACATGATGTCGGAAATTTATTCATGTAGGCTAAATGCAGTGCACTCGGAACGTACAATTTCAGTGTTACTACCCTCATAATATATGTGCATATATGCACACACATATATGTACATATTTATTGTCTAGTGGCTTTTGTTGGCATGGATTCAGATAATTACTGTCCTTGAAATGAAAGGGAAGCCACGCCATTTGGTACCTGAATGAGCAATACCTGGAAACGTACTTTCCTTTCTGCTTGCTGTATTCAGTAAAGGGAAGGGAAGATGGCCTTCGGTCTCACAAGCAGTTTCTCTCTAGTCCTCTTTGACCGACTCCGAGACAGAAATTCTGTTCCCTCCTACTTGGCAAACTGGCTTTGTTCTGGCCATGAAAGCTGAAGGTGCCCTGCGTGCTCCTCATATTCTCTCTCTCTCTCTCTCTCTCTCTCTCTCTCTCTCTCTCTCTCTCTCTCTCTCTCTCTCTCTCTCTCTTTAGAATCTGCCCTCCTTCCTGCTCACTCTCTTAATTTATCTGTGAGTGGTAATGAAGCTAAAGAAGCTTTCTAATGCCTGAAAGAGTTTGCATATGACCTTGTGCCTGTACTTCTTCCACCCTATGAACAATTTATTTCGCCGCCGATTCATAGTAAGGAATTTGCATCCTAGCCTAAATGACTTTGGGGCAAAACTGAACTCGAACTACAGCCTTTTCAAGTAGGGCAGATAGGTGAAGCCCCTGACTTAGGTCCCATCACCCTCGAAAGAGTTCGGTATGACCTAGGAACGGTTAGGTTAGGATAGATTCATGTTAATTGGTTCCCTATTTGGTTATCAAAGTATGACTTTCCCAAAAACCCGGCCCTATGTGGCCCATCAGCGATTCTTTTCCTTTTTGACTGATTTGTTGTGACGTTCTCAAGCAAATTATTCGAGCTTTGTCCTATTTGTCCACTTATATTAGGGGCCTTACATTGTTAGACGGACAGACAGACCAATGAAGAACAACACGTGAAATAACACCGGTAGATTCCACCACATGAGACCAACTGCTCTTTTTACAAGATTAAGACGTGTCCACGGAAGTGAGGACAACTGAAGAAGCATTTCACTCCTTTTCTTTCTTCCTTCACAAACAAAATGAACTGATTAACAACAACCAACGGGAAAATGTTAAATACAAACACACACACACACACACACACACACACACACATATATATATATATATATATATATATATATATATATATATATATATATATATATATATATATATATATATATATATATATATATATATATAATATATATATATATATATATATATATATATATATATATATATATATATATATATATATATATATATATATATATAATATATATGGATATATATATATATATATATATATATATATATATATATATATATATATATATATATATATATAATTCAGTTACATTACATGCAACACGTATGCTGATGGACAATTAAGAATTGCTCTTCTTGTACATATTTATTTCCTGACGTTTCGTAATTCTCATATACGAGTATAACTACATCTTCAAGGGCTCTAAAATGGATAAAAACAACACATAATTAGCATAAAACTCAAACTGAAAATTTTTTTACACTTAAAATTATACATTTAAAAAAACAAGATATATTAAAATTCACAAACTATTGAACGAACACTCCACCAGAGTAAAAGAGACATAAGTGGATGGAATTAAAATCTTTATTTTCAATGAATGCTTCCCAGATTTTAGCATGATGCTTTTAAAATCTTTATTTTCAATGTATGCTTCACAGATTTTAACATGAGCTCTTATCTGGAATGTTCCGGGTTTGTGAGTCTGCTGACAGTAGATGTCCTCTTGTGTGATATATAAATATACTTGCCCCAGGTGTAACTCGGGGATTTATGTGGGATCCACACGGAGGCTCCTGAAGGTGCGCATCGACTGTCATAGTGGGGTCAGTTTCCGGGCAGGCAGCAGACTCACAAACCCGGAACATTCCAGATAAGAGCTCATGTTAAAATCTGTGAAGCATACATTGAAAATAAAGATTTTAAAATCATCGGACAAACACCCAACACTCAGGAATTACCCATTTTAGAGTCCTTATTGATCAAACAACTGCTTCCCCCATTAAACACGCAGTCAACAGCCACTCCCCTTCTCTTGTCTTAAGGTGTCTTTTCTTCTTTTTCATTTTTTAATTCCTTCCACTTGAGTTTCTTTTACTCTGGTGGAAGGTTGGTCCAACAGTTTGTGAGTTTTAATATACCTTGGTGTTTTAAATGTATAATTTTAAGTGTAAAAAATTTTCCGTTTGAATTTTATGCTAATTATGTTTTTTTTTTTTTCTATTTTAGAGCCCTTGAAGATGTAGTTGTATATGAGAATTACGAAACGTCGGGAAAGATATATGTACAAGAAGAGCAATTCTTAATTGTCTATCAGCGCACGTGTTGTATGTATGTATATATATATATATATATATATATATATATATATATATATATATATATATATATATATATATATATATATATATATATATATAATAATGTAATATATATGTATGTATATACATATATATATTACAGATAAGCAGCCAATTGTTTGTGAAGAACATTGCATCTCGTGTAGAATGTGTTGGATAAATGACTGTCAATCCTTGATGTGTTGCCTAACAACAGTCCTGTGCTGGCATCGAGAAAAGGGAGCCAAACGCAAAAAAGCACGAAAACGTCTTAATCATCAGCATGACCACAATCAGTGATAAGAAATCAAAAGGTTCGACTGCCTGAATATCACGTATAACTACGACTAAATTATTTTTGTTATCATGAAATTTCTGTTTTCGAATAAGAACAGCAAACGATTATGTCTCAGGAATCTCCAGTGAAAGTTTTCCTGCGTTTTTTCCTCTGGATGAAACTTTTGAAAGCGTCTGTCTGTCTGTCTGTCTGTCTGTCTGTCTGTCTGTCTGTCTGTCTGTCTGTCTGTCTGTCTGTCTGTGGATCAAAAGCCAGTCAACCTGGAAATAAGAAGCATGAGGCGTCCAAGGGTTTATCAGTTTCCCAAATTTATTTTTTTAAACACAGGAAAATTACACACCTTCCAAGTTTTGACGTCCTGTGAAAACGGTTATTCATTGGAAAAGTTCATATTGTTATTTTCCAAGTTGCTAACATCATTTAAACAAAAAAACAGTTACAGTGCATGCAAATCAAAATGACAAAAACAAGTGAATTGAAATTGTTAATTGCACAAAAATACCTTCAGAGAAACAGTTGCCAATAATAATGGTCTGAAAAGGCCTACAGAGACTTTCTACTATCGACCCTCTGGAAACCCCAAAGAAAATTGCTTTCTCTAAACAGTCTAAAAAACCACAGAAAAATGCTGCTAGGAAGTCTAAAACTGGAGAGAGAAAATACTTACTACTAATAAAAGTCTAAAAATGCCAACAGAGGTTTTGAGGTGAGAGTCATCCCATGCTATAGTAATGGTGGGCGTGGGACGACGGTTTCTTTGAGGTTCGGGCGAGTTTTCGCCAGAGCTCGGGTCCGGGTCGTCCTCGTCGTCCTCGGGTTGGCGGCCCGCGTGGGAGTCCCACGAGAGGCGGGAGTCTGAGCGGGAAATGGAGTCGAAGTCGTGCGAGAGAAGCTCGATGTCATGCGGCAGATCCAGGTCCGGGTGGGAGGACTGGATCGTGAAAGAGTCCCAGTCGGACGTCCATCGGCGGCACTCCAGCTGCTCAATGTCGCGCAGCAGCTCCTGCACCTCATCATAGCCGCAGATATCTGATATGGAAGGCAATTCCCGCCGTAGTCTCGACACCCCAGAGCCCACCTCCTCAGCCGTACCCACCGAACCTGAGAGTAACGACCCTCGGGAACCCAAGCCCGACCCGGCTCGAGACCCAGGGCGGGACACGGAGCGCAAAGAGCCCGACGCCCTCGAGAGCACAGATGGCCGAGAGCCTGAGCTGAACGATCTGTGGTTGAAGATCTTGGGCCTTGCCCCCCCTGGCCACCTATTGTTGAGCACCACTTTGTTGTGGACATACGGGCCAGAGCCACTTGTGGAGGGCCGTGAGTCACACTCCGAGGGGCGGGACATCACTTCCTCATTGGCCTGCACCATGGCAGCAAGTGGGGGGGCGGGCAGGCAGGGGGTGGGGAAGGGCAGCAGCAGCCTTTGGGGTGGGCGGCGCTAGGCACCCACCACCTCCACCACCACCACCACGACCACCCACCATGACACTCTCACACCCATCCCACTTGGGCCTCATCTACGGCAACAGAAGACCACATCATCGCCATTCTGAAAAGGAAAGAAAACGCACTGTTAGACGAGGCGCTGGAAAGTCTTCGCAAGCGCGCACGCTTCTGCCGCCTGTGCTTGTCAGCATCTCGGACAGCGACGAAGGCTTCCACACACATTCACACTTCACATGAACCACAACAAGTCTCCACTTAATCTGTATTGCAACTATTCTAGAAGTAGATGCCACGCATGCTTAAGGGTCGTGGCATGGGGTATCAGGTGTATTGCACCTTGGCCACGGAAAGTGAAAACTTTGATTTGATTGTACAGGGAAATGGTGTAAGGCGATATTCCAGCATAAAATACACATTTTAATCTCTCTAACTATATATCAAGTATGGTACCAAATCTACATTGAAAAATATTAAGATCTATAAGTCCTTTCAGTACTTGTGAGTCACGGAACAGGTAATGCCTGTTCATGAGGGCTATGTTTAACGTCACTTTTATGACGTCGAAAAAAATAAAACTATGGTAAAACCTGATTCAATAGTTCCCAGTATCCAGGCAGATAACATGATCGTAGTATATTCATATGGCTGGCAGAAAATGAGCTCATGTTTGCAAGTATCAGTCGGGTTAGGACAACTAAGCGCTCACTGAATCACTGATCCGTTTCATTGGCAGCCTTCACCAAATGTAGCAGTGTCAATTTGCTCTGCTGAACATCTTGATATATTTGACCGCGACGCCTATGATTTTCAGTATATGATAAAGATATTCACCTCTTGAGATTAAGGAATAAAAAAACAACGAATGGACCCGGGAGCTTCGTATTGATACGAACCTTTCCTCAGAACTGTATCTTGGTATGCGTAACCAGTCTTTATTTTTTTTTTTGAACGGAATTGCGATAACCTTCAGTCAGTTACGGGTGAGACATATCCAGTTCTGTCTTTGAGTCTTGGAAAGAGGAAAGTAATGCAACGTCCCTCAATCCTTCTTCTCTTCCTTCCATCCTTCTTCCCTCCCTCCCTCCCTCCCTCCCTTCCTTCCTTCCTTCTTTCCTTCTTCCCTCCCTCCCTTCCTTCCTTCTTCTCTTCCTTCCATCCTTCTTCCCTCCCTCCCCTCCCCCTCCTCCCTCCCTCCTCTCCTCCCTCCCTCCTTCCTTCCTTCCTTCTTCTCTTCCTTCCTTCTTCTCTTCCTTCCATCCCTCTTCCCTTCCTCCTTCCTTTCCTTCCGTCCATCTTCTCTTCCTTCCATCCTTCTTCCCTCCCTCCCTTCCTTCCTTCTTTCTTCTCTTCCTTCCATCCTTCTTCCCTCCCTCTCTCCCTTACTTTCTTCCTTCCTGCTTCTCTTCCTTCCATCCTTCTTCCCTCTCTCTCTTCCCTCTTCTCTTCCTTCCATCCTTCTTCACTCCCTCCCTTCCTTCCTTCTTTCTTCTCTTCCTTCCATCCTTCTTCCCTCTCTCCTTCCTTCCTTCCTTCCTTCCTTCTTCTCTTCCTTCCATCCTTCTTTCCTCCCTCCCTCCCTCCCTTGATTCATTCTTTCCTCCCTCCCTCCCTTCCTTCCTTCCTTCCTTCCTTCCTTCCTTCCTTCCTTCCTTCCTTCCTTCCTTCCTTCCTTCCATCCTTCTTCCTTCCATCCTTCTTCCCTCCCTCCCTTCCTTCTTTCCTTCCTTCCTTCTTCTCTTCCTTCCATCCTTCTTCCCTCCCTCCCTTCCTTCTTTCCTTCCTTCCTTCTTCTCTTCCTTCCATCCTTCTTCCCTCCCTCCCTTCCTTCCTTCTTTCCTTCTTCTCTTCCTTCCATCCTTCTCTTCCTTCCATCCTTCTTCCCTCCCCCTCCCTCCCTCCTTCCTTCTTCTCTTCCTTCCATCCTTCTTCTCTTCCTTCCATCCTTCTTTCCTCCCTCCCTCCCTTCCTTCCTTCCTTCCTTCCTTCCTTCCTCCCTCCCTTCCTTCCTTCTTTCCTTCCTTCCTTCCTTCCTTCTTCTCTTCCTTCCATCCTTCTTCCCTCCCTCCCTTCCTTCCTTCCTTCCTTCCTTCCTTCTTCTCTTCCTTCCATCCTTCTTTCCTCCTCCCTCCTCCCTTGATTCATTCTTTCCTCCTCCCCTCCCTTCCTTCCTTCCTTCCTTCCTTCCTTCCTTCCTTCCTTCCTTCCTTCCTTCCTTCCTTCTTCTCTTCCTTCCATCCTTCTTCCCTCCCTCCCTTCCTTCTTTCCTTCCTTCCTTCTTCTCTTCCTTCCATCCTTCTTCCCTCCCTCCCTTCCTTCCTTCTTTCTTCTCTTCCTTCCATCCTTCTTCCCTCCCTCCCTTCCTTCCTTCTTTCTTCTCTTCCATCCATCCTTCTTCCCTCCCTCCTTTCCTTCCTTCCTTCTTCCCTCCCTCCCTTCCATCCTTCCTTCTTCTCTTCCTTCCATCCTTCTTCCCTCCATTCCTTCCTTCTTCTCTTCCTTCCATCCTTCTTCCCTCCATTCCTTCCTTCTTCTCTTCCTTCCATCCTTCTTCCCTCCCTTCCTTCCTTCTTTCTTCTCTTCCTTCCATCTTTCTTCCCTCCATCCCTTCCTTCTTCTCTTCCTTCCATCCTTCTTCCCTCCCTCCCTTCCTTCCTTCCTTCCTTCCTTCCTTCCTTCTTCTCTTCCTTCCATCCTTCTTCCCTCCATTCCTTTCTTCCTTCTTCTCTTCCTTCCATCCTTCTTCCCTCCCTCCCTTCCTTCCTCCCTTCTTCTCTTCCTTCCATCCTTCTTCCCTCCTCCTCCCTCCCTCCCTCCCTCCTCCCTCCCCCTCCCCTCCCTCCCTCCCTTCCTTCCTTCCTTCCTCTCTTCTTCTCTTCCTTCCATCCTTCTTCCCTCCCTCCCTTCCTTCCTTCTTCTCTTCCTTCCATCCTTCTTCCCTCCCTCCCTTCCTTCCTTCTTTCTTCTCTTCCTTCCATCCTTCTTCCCTCCCTCCTTTCCTCTGTTCCTTCCTTCCTTCCTTCCCTCTTCTCTCCCTCTCTCTCTCCCTTCCTTCCTTCTTCTCTTCCTTCCAACCTTCTTCCCTTCCTTCCTTCTGGCCTGTTCTCCCTTCCTTACTTCTTCTCTTCTTTCCATCCTTCTTCCCTCCCTCCCTCCCTCCCTTCCTTCCTTCCTTCCTCCTGTACTTCCTCCCTTCTGTCCTGTTCTTCCTTCTGTCCTTCCTCTCTTCTCCCCTGCTCTACCGTCTGTCCGTCCTCCCTTCCTTCCTTCCTGCCATCTTTCCTTCCTTCCTCCCTTCCAATATTATTGGTTTAAAAGTTTTAAACAGATACACCCTGTTAAAAAAGCTACGAAGACTGACGAAGGTACGGCAGGAAGGGACGATAATAGACCTCATTTTCGCAAACCATCGACAAGTCAGCCCGCGTTCCTCAAACAGAAAGCAAACAGACCAAACTACGGCAATCAAAGACCCTGTGTAAACTCTGAAGACAGATCACGAAGCGATAACTATAGGAGTTACCAAGCAAATGGTGCATCTCGTCAAAGCTTTTCTGGGACTAAGAGAGGTTGCTACAGTTGTGGGGAGAGGTGTTATATATAACTGTCCAAGTACTGGACATAAAAGTAAATTCTGTTCTTCTGTCGCACTGTATGTTAGGTTACAGGCAAGGAAGGTACTGCCGCTGTCTCACAAAGGATAAGCTTGAAAACTGTTAAACTGAAGTTTGATATAGATACTTGTGCAGGAGTTGAGGACATCTGGATACATACACAAGGGAGGAAATGACCTTCATTTGTTTCATGATGTTTTCTATAGACATCGCTGTGCATTAGCAAACAGCTTTGATTATTTTACAGATAAATTGCAATTGGTGGCCCTTCGAAATGGAAATTTTTTCTTTTAGGTGATATTAACGACGAATTTCTGAACAAACAATACAGAATCCACAACAAATCATAACCAAGCCAGCCGCATTACCCCTACTATAAGACTGAGATTTGATGGTCACGAATGACCCAGAAAAGATTTTCTTCTCAGAAGCGCTTCTGTGCCATTTTTCTGACCATGAGTCCTTGTTAGCCAAAATCAACAGAGCAAAGCCAAAACGAAGGTTAGAAGAATATGCGTTTAGAACCTTAAAACATTATACCCCTGATCTATTTTGTTCAAGACTACTGGATTCGGTGGTTGAGCTCAATCAAATACCAGCTACAGATGACGTAAATAAACAGGTAAAAATTCTAACGAAGGTGTTCAATAAACACTTAAATTCACTTGCCACTGTTATGACCTGCCTTCCAAACACCCCTTCCCCGCCCCATGGATAAACGGTGAAATAAAGTATGAAATGGCTGTCCTTGATCTTCGAGGGAAAATACTAGATTCAGATTTTAACAACTATACCGAGGAATGCGATAAAGCGGCTAAAAAGAAAGTGAAAATACTTTTAGAAAAAAGCAAAATATCTCATTATAAAAGCAGATTTGAAAATAGTAACTTCAAAAAGGCTAAAATTTGGAGTGTTGTTAATGATATCATACCAAACAAAAAGTCTAAAAGTGATAACATAAATTATAATCATCCACTAGAAACGGCTGAAAAATTAAATAAGTTTTTCGCTACAGTTGGCCAGAAAGTGTTTGACGGGATGCAAAATGAGATAAATGGGGAAAACAAGAGCCTAGGCAAAATAATTACACCCAAACAGCTGGGACATTGACAAGTAGCCTATTCCTCGTTTTAGACCTCAGCTAGTAAGTGTTGAAACTGCGATTAATACAGTTATGTGGAGCTAAAAACAAAGAATTCATACGGCCACAATGGCATGTCTGTTAGATTCTCAAAAGACTCACTACCAGCCTGTTATAAATACGTCCATTTTTACAGGGGCATTCCCAAATGAATGGAAACACGGTATAATTATCCCCTCTTTCAAACAAGGTGACCCTGAGGAGGACCCAAGTAACTACCGCCCGATCTCGTTATTGCCTGTTTTGTCAAAGGTATTAGAAAAAATCGTTGCAAACCAACTGTGTGAATATCTTCATGAAAACAATCTTCTTTCAGATACGCAGCGTGGATTCAGAACACTTTTATCTACTGAAACAGCTTTGCACTAAGTCATGGACATACTACTCTGTAATAATACTGACATAAATATAGTCTCCCTAATAACACTGCGTGACTTATCAAAAGTTTTCGATGGCGCCTCTCACTCTATATTGTTGGATAAAATGGGAAACTTGAAAATCGATCATTTTGGTTTGATGATTATCTTAAAGACAGAACACAGTCTGTCAAAGTAAATGGGCATACTTCATCTAAACAGAACGTGAACTTTGGTGTGTGCCACAAGGCTCAGTGTTGGGTCCAATATTATTCAATATTTTCGTAAATGACTTATATCTGGCTACGTATGAGGGCACTTTAATTCAGTTTGCCGATGATGCTCAGTATATTCACTTTGGTGGTATAAACGGTATTGAAGCCTTAACACACAAGGCCGAAATAAACATGGACAGAGTAATGGAATATTCCATGTCAAATGGCCTTCAAATAAATGCAACAAAACGAAATTTATTTCTATTGGTTCTCACTCATTTATTCGGCGAATTGCAGCAGATATCAATATTAAGGTTGAAGAAGCAACAGAAGTTAAGCCTAGCGGCAGCGTAAAAAGCTCGGGAATCATTACTGACAGCCATTGAAACTTCAAATTGCATATGGAATAAATATGCAAAAAAGGAATGGGAATTTTGCATTTTGTCTGGAGAAACAAAGAATGCCTCAACGAGCCAAGTAGAAAGCTTGTTCTAAATGCCTGGGCAAACAGTCATTTTCGTACCGTTCAACAATATGGGGGGTGCAATATAACTTGTGTAGCTGATTTACAAAAAGTGCAAAACCTTTGTTGCAGAGATAGTAGTGAGAACAGGAAAGAAATATGACCACGCCGCACCACTGATAAAGAAACTAAATTGGTTAATTCATCAGTTGTTACAATATAATGATCTATTATTTATCTTCAAGATCGTGAATGCAGAAATACCTGTATGAGCATATTTTCATACGTGAACTCTCTGCATCAAATAAGACAATCAAATAACTTTTATTCCCCAGAACTAGGACAAAAATAGCAGCTCAGGCTTTGGCAGTTAGGGGACCAGCACTTTGGAACAGTGTGCCTGTAAATATCAGGCAACTGAATCAGATTTCAGTTTTCAAACGGGATATAAAAAATTTCGCTGAAGAGCATTTTTAACGTATGTAAAATGATTTTGACCTAATCTTGAGACATTTCAAAGTCTTTTAAACAATTATAGGTTAAGACTCTAGCTTTTTATTTTAGTGAAGGAGATGTGATTTTAATATACCATGTGCACGTTATTATGCATGTATATTCAGTATGTAAATTTACTACTTCAAACTGTAGATAATTTGTCCAGAGTATATTTGTGCATAGTTGTAGAATAGGTTTCTATAAAAGGCACCAAATGGTCTTATTGTCCAATAACTCTCTCCCCAGAGAACAGCGGTTTAAAATAATCATTTCTATGGTATCATTTGAAGAAGTTTTGTTTTCGCGTGTATTTCATGTAAGAAACTTAATACCCACTGTAAACTAAAATGTGGAATAAAGGAATTATTATTATTATTATTATTATTATTATTATTATTATTATTATTATTATTATTATTATTATTATTATTATTATTATTATTATTATTATTGGTAGGAGACTCTCTTTCAAGCAAGTACTACTGAAAGAAATCACGGCATCAGCTGCATTGACCTTGTATAGAGTCTTTTCTACTTTCCTTATAACAGTTTTCTCTCTGTTACTACAGCTGGCGAGTAACACGCCAATGTGATTCATCAGGAGGAGTTAAATTTCCAGGGATTTCTGCATACGTCTATTAAGAGCAAGTCAAATATGGTGAAAATCTGTAGATTTATATACACATAAAGATAAGTATATGTTGATTTAGGTTGCAAGTCAAACTCTTGAAGTGGCCAACGTTTCTCCCGGATTTATCCGAGTAGGATCACGGCAGTGGGTCAGAGTAAACTGGTGATGCTGGAGGGATCTACTCTATAAATAGTAATAGGTCAGCAGGGGGTTTTCTCATGCTGACTGTCATTGGTTGGTGGTGCATTGCAGCCTTCTATTGATGGAGAAAGTTTTTCTCAAGTTCTTTCTTGGAGCTGTTGCAGCCTAGCAGACTGTTGAGGCAGGGGCGTGACGTCACTGGGTGAAGCGTGATGTTGCGTGACATCATGGCGGCTCAAATTTTCTTTGGCTGCTGGGTTGCTCGTCTCATTAGGTATTTGTTGCGCAACGTCACAGCAACTTGAATTTTCATTGACTGCTGGATTGCTCGTATCATCAGGTATTCTTGGGCCTGGGTGTTGTTCGGTCTGCTATTATTGAGATGTCCTGATATATTTCTTCTCAAGTTGGTGGGGAGGAAAAGCACTTCCTGCGTTGTATTCAGTGAGGACTTCTCTTGTTGAATAAGGAGCGCCTCTAGCGGTTGAAGACGCCACTGGTCAGGGCGCCCCCCTATTATCCTGACATTTTTGATAATATCATCACGGGAGATGGCTTCCTGATGGGCGATCCTGGTGTGGTCCTAATAGCTCCTTCCTGCGCATGGCATGAAATTCTCTTGGACAGCTTCATGGTAGTCATTCCAATGTAAGAGCTGGGACATCCACTGGTGGGTATGAAAATTGGTAGACTACATTCGTCTGCTTTAAGGGATCTCTTGCTGGCGGGGTCAGATTGTTTTTCATGATTAGGTCCCTGGTACGTCGATTCTGGTAGTAGATGATAATTTCAAGTTCTTTGTCAGGTCCAGTAGGGGTCACATTCTCCATTATGATTTTCTTCATTACAGCTTCGTCCTCACGATACCGTGAGTGCATTTTTGCGTTGTAAAACCGCTAGATTTTTGCGTTGTAAAACAGCTTTATTTTCTCCTGGGGGTGGGGCTGCAATCTCTCATTGTCGTTGTACCACCGATCCAGGTTTGTACGGACTTCCTTATTGATTTGTCGATTCAAGTACCCGTTATTCATGAGCATCTGGGTGACACGTTCGAGCTCTTGGTGAGTGTCATGCCAGGATGAACAGTGGGTAAGGGCCCTCCTAACGTAGGCCCTGACCATGGTGTTCTTGAACCTCGCAGGGCACTCACTGTCGCCATTCAGGCACAAGCCAAAGTTCATCTGCTTCATGTAGACTGAAGTTCTTAGGCCATCGTCAGTCTTGAAGACAAGGACGTCGAGGAAGGGGAGCTGGCTGTTGTTACTAAATTCGATGGTATAATTCAGCGAACTGCACTGCTGGAACATGCACCGAACAGCTTCAACCTCATCCTCGTCGTCTGCTTTCAGAAAAATGTCATCGATGTATCTTGTTTATTTAATGGGTCTTCTTATATGGGAGAAGACTCTCTCCTCCACCGTGCCCCTGTAGAAGCTCGTGAACAGGACACTAATGGGGGAGCCCATTGTGACACCATCCTTCTGTCGGAACATCTGGCCTTCGTGGATGGAGAAAGGGGCCTTCTTTCTACATATCGCAAGGAGGGCCCATAGGGATACCTCTGGGATGTTTAACTGGGGTGTAGAGAAGTCCCTGTAGACATGGTTCATGATGATATCAATGGTCTCGTCGACATGAGAGATCACAGCCCCAAACCCCAGGGGAAAATCAATCTGTTTTACAAGGCAAAAATGCACTCACGATACCGTGAGGACGAAGCTGTAATGAAGAAAATTATAATGGAGAATGTGACCCCTACTGGACCCGACAAAGAACTTGAACTTGTCATCTACTACCAGAATTGATGTACCAGGGACTTAAATCATAAAAAAAAAATCCAACCCCACCAGCAAGAGATCCCTTAAAGCAGACGAACGTAGTCTACCAATTTTCATGCCCCTCCAGTGGACATCCAGGCTCTTACATTGGAATGACTACCATGAAGCTGTCCAAGAGAATTTCATGCCATGCGCAGGAAGGAGCTAATAGGAACCACACCAGGATCGCCCACCAGAAAGCCATCTCTCATGACGGCATTATCAAAAACGTCAGGATAATAGGGGGGGGGGTTGTCCCTGACCAGTGGTGTCTACGACTGCTAGAGGCGCTCCTTATTCAACAAGAGAAGTCCTCACTGAATACAACGCAGAAAGTGCTTTTCCTCCCCACCAACTTAAGAAGAAATATACCAGAACATCTCAGTAATACCAGACCGAACAACACCCAGGCCCAAGAATACCTGATGATACGAGCAATCCAGCAGTCAATGAAAATTCAAGTTGCTGTGACGTTGCGCAACGAATACCTAATGAGACGAGCAACCCAGCAGCCAAAGAAAATTTGAGCCGCCATGACGTCACGCAACATCACGCTCCACCCAGTGACATCACGCCCCTGCCTCAACAGTCTGCTAGGCTGCAACAGCTCCAAGAAAGAACTTGAGAAAAACTTTCTCCATCAATAGAAGGCTGCAATGCACCACCAACCAATGACAATCAGCATGAGAAAACCCCCTGCTGACCTACTACTATTTATAGAGTAGATCCCTCCAGCATCACCAGTTTACTCTGACCCACTGCCGTGATCCTACTCGGATGAATCCAAGAGAAACATTGGCCATTTCAAGATTTTGACTTGTAACCTAAATCGATATATACTTATCTTTATGTATATATAAATCTACAGATTTTCACCATATTTGACTTACTCTTAATAGACATATGCAGAAATCCCCGGAAATTTAACTCCTCCTGATGAATCACATTAGCACGTTACAAGCCAGTTGTAATAACAGAGAGAAAACTGTTATAAGGAAAACAGAGAAGACTCTTTACAAGATCAATGCAGCTGATGCAGCGGTTTCTTTCAATATTATTATTATTATTATTATTATTATTATTATTATTATTATTATTATTATTATTATTATTATTATTATTATTATTATTGAAAAGGATGGCTGTATTGTGTGAATTTATCCTATACAGGGTCTTTTCCATTTTCCTTATAATTTGCTTTTCAGGCTCAACGATGTTGGCCAGCAACTGGCCAATATTAATATTGGAAAAAGGATAGTGTGTGGAATGGGGGAAGTCTTTTACTAAAGTATTCAATCAAAAATCCGTGGAATCCTTCGTGGTCTGGATTCTGGTTCTTCTACTTCAGGTTGTGGTACCGTCTACACATTTCATCCATCTCGTTGGTCATCTTCTGGACGTGGTTGAGAAGGATCTGGAGAAATAAGGTGCTTGGAACGGTATTTATAGCGGGGTTCTAGATCGGTGCTGAATAATGATTGGTTGCCCGGGACAGGTCATCTCGGGTGGAGCCTTCTCTCCCATGTTGATGTTTGGGGCTCATCTTGCGTGCGAGTGGCATTGTAGTGCTGGGGATGAATGGGAGAATTTCGATCCTCAGATGTGGAATTTTGATTCGCTCATTCGCTATGAGGGTCACTCGGTGCAGGTCTCCTGGCGGCCGCAGGGAGAAGAAAGGTTTCCTGTATAATGTTTAGGGTTGGTTTCTCCTTCCCAATGTGCAATACTTCCAGGAGGTGCAGGCTGAGGTGGTCCGTAGTTCGGTCAATTATTTCCATATTCATGATTATATCTTTTCTTGCAATTTTCTGGTTATGGGCAGTCCTAGCATGGTTAAAGATGGCTTTCTCTTGGGCATGGCAGGAAATCCTCTTGGAGAAACATGTGGTGGCCATACTGATGTAAGAACCAAGGCATCCTTGGATGGGCATGAGTACCGGTATACCACGTTGGCTTTCTTCAAGGGGTCCAGCTGAGGGGGGCTGGGTGCTGGATTGTTATACATCACCAGGCTGCTCGTCTTTTTGCTCTTGTAGTAAATGACCAGATGAATATTCTTATTGGGGTCAACGGGGCAATGAAGTTCTTGAGGGAACGCTCATCTTCCTTATATTTATGATGAAATTGTCTTTTATAGAAGAGCTTTGTGCATTCAGGGGCATCGGGGCAAGGTTCCTGCCAGTAGGCCTACCATTTATTGATGTTTGCCTTGATAGACTCTTCTATATTTTGGTTTGGGTGTTCATTGTCGGTGAGGGTTTGGGTTACACATTCCATATCTTCGTGTATGTCATTCCAGGAGGAGCAATGTGAGAGGGTGCTCCTGATGTAGGTGCTGATGGTGGAGTACTTACACCTCTCGCGGCACTCGCTCGCCCCATTCACACACATACCCAGTTTCATCTGCTTCGTGTAGACCTTCGTAGAGAAAGAGGCCTCTCTCTGCTCCACAAGGACATCACGGAAGGGAAGACAGCAGTTTTGGAAAGCATGCCTCAGGTTCTCAATCTCCTCTTGTGAATTGGAGCTGACGAACGTATTGTCAATGTAGCACATGTACATCCTTGGCTGGTCTATGCCGCCGAATACCATTTGCTCCACAGTGCCCATATAGAAATTGGTGAAGAGGACTTCAAGGGGAGAACTCATTGCCATCCCATCGATCTGGGTGTACATATGGCCACGATGGTTGGAGAAAGGGACATTTTGGTTCATATTTCCAGGAGGGTGCGGAGGGCATGCTCAGGGATGTTCAGGGATGGGGTGGTGGTGTCCCTATACACATGGTCCAAGATCATCTGGATGGTCTCATCAATGGGGACGTTGGCGAAGAAGGACTCCACATCCATCGAAGCAATACATCCTCCAGGGGGCACCGCTCTTAGGGCTTCCAGGAACACTGCTGACGACTTCAGGCTGTGGCTGCCTGGGATGTAAAGGGTTAGGATGGCATTGAGCCTCTTAGCCAACAGGTATGTTGGGGCAGGAATCTGACTGATGAGGGGGCGCAGGGGGTTACCTCACTTGTGCGTTTTGACATTCTCTTAATTACTTTCTTATTCCCTTCCTTCCTATCCTTCGTCCTTCCTTCGTTCATTCCTTCCTTCCTCTCTTATTTCCTTCCTTCTTATCTTCTGTCCTTCCTTCCTCCATCTCTTAATTCCTTCATTGTTCCCTTCCTTCCTATCTTCCGTCCTTCCTTCAGTCCATCTTCCTTCGTCTCTTAATTAATTCCTTATTCCCTTCCCTCCTATCTTCCGTCCCTCCTTCATTCTTTCCTTCCTTCCTCTCTTAACTCCATCCTTATTTCCTTCCTTCATATCTTCCATCCTCCTTTTATTCCTTCATCCTTATTCTCTTAATTCCTTCCTTATCCCATCCTTCCTATCTTCCGTCCTTCCTTCGTTCCTTACTTCCTTCCTCTCTTAATTCCTTCCTTATTTCCTTGCTTCCTACCTTCAGTCCTTCCTTCGTTCCTTCCTTCCTTCCTCTCCTAATTCCTTCCTTATTCCTTTCCCTCCTATCTTCTGCCCTGCCTTCTTTCCTTCCTTCCTTCCTCTCCTAATTCCTTACTTATTCCCTTCCTTCCTATCTTCTGTCCTTACTTCGTTCGTTCGTTCCTTCCTTCCTTCCTCTCTTAATTTCCTTCCTTATTCCTATCTTCCGTCCTTATTCAATTCCTTTCTTCCTTCCTCTCATAAATTCATTCCTTATTCCCTTCCTTCCTATCTTCCGTCCTTCCTTCCTTCCAGAGTCAACCTGTAGGCAGATATTGTGGGGTGGCATTACTCAACGCTTCTTCATGGGCAGTGATATGAAAATAGTTTGAAGGAACCATAAAATAAGACACCACTCGATATGACCTCTCCATCCTACCCAGCAAGATCACCTGCTAAATAGGAAAAAGATGGCACTGTGGGAATGGATATATATATATATATATATATATATATATATATATATATATATATATATATATATATATATATATATAAAAAATATA
>NC_089788.1:40458704-40478704 GCF_040412425.1 Macrobrachium rosenbergii
TAGCACAGTGAAAAAAAGCCTTAAAGATAAAAAGAACTAATAGGCCAGCAAAATTCCCTCGTTACCTTACTTGTACGGATTAGTAGAAACACAAAGAAAATATTGCTATGCGGCCTATTATTAGTACTGTTGGCTCAATATCATATAAACTTTCGAAATATATTACGAAGCTTTTGTCCCCATTACTTGGAATTATCTCCGATTCTCACGTATATAATTGTCTAGATTTAGTTGATAAATTAAACAAAATAACTTTTTGCCCCAGTAATAGATTCGTTAGCTTTGGTGTTTGTTCTCTTTTTACTAAAGTCTCTATAGATTCTATTTTAGAGTATCTTAGTAACGAACTAATCCATCATGAATTACCTCTACCTGTTAGTCATATTATTTCACTCACTAGGTTGTGCATTTGTGATTGTAAGTTTATATTTAATGGTGAATTTTACCAACAAATTTTTGGTATGGCAGTGGGTAACCCTTTATCCCCACTCCACTCAAACTTGTATATGGAATTCTTTGAAAAACGATATTTACCTAATATCATTTATACTCCTTTAAAGTGGTATAGATATGTTGACGATATTTTAGCTGTTTTGCCTGCTGATATTGATGGAAATGATTTACTCTCTAATTTGATTAACCAGGTACCATCCATTAAGTTTACTTTAGAATTATAAAAAGACAATTGCCTCTCTTTCTTAGATGTTTTAATACACAGAGAACCATTTCAATGCAAATTCAATATTTACAGGAAACCAGCCAACAACTTAACTTATGTCCATTTTTATTCAGGCCATCACCTTTACATCAAAATATCAATTTTTTCTTCTATGTTTCTACGAGCTTTGCGCATTGTCAATCCCCAATATTTGGATCAAGAAATTGAATACATAAGAAAAATGGGGACAGATTTATGTTATCCTTCACATATACTAGATATTTGTTATAATAAAGCCCACAAAAGTTTTATAGTGAAAGCAACATGGTGAAAGGAACCCCTAAGAACATTCTTAGCTTGCCTTATTTTAGTGGTTTTGAAAACATAAAATCATTGTTAAAATCTCTTAATGTCAACCTCGTTTTTTCCTATAATAAAACACTGAAAGGAATGTTAATAAAAAATAGCCCTAAAGAAAACAACAGCATAAGATATAAAATTCCATGTTTGGACTGCCCCTCTTTTTATATTGGTCAGTCTAGCAAAGATTTAGATGTATGTATTAAGCAACGTAAGTATTCAGTCAAAACCAGACAAACATCCAATGCTATATTCATTCATTTAAGTGAAAACTCTCACAGGATAAATTGGACTGAAAGTTCAGTGATTGCCAGATCGAAAGATTTCTCTTCTAGAAATCTTTTGGAGTCCGCTAATATACAGCTTACTTCCAGCTGTAATTTTAACCTTAGCCCTGGCATGTATTATCTGGACCCCTGTATTAGAAAAATGTTCAAGAATGACCTAAAAGATAAAATCACTGATTTAATTACAAATTATTTACCTTATACATATTTTCTATGTATTCGTATGTTTAATATAATTTTTTATTTGTAAAAATATTCATCTTGCAAAAATTGTTTACAAAAAAAAGAGAATTATTTTACTGATTCTAATATTTTTTGGTGGTCAGTTACCCCTTTGTATAATTTTTAAATTGTCCTGTCCCTGCTTCTGAACGGTTGATCCTAATCCTTTGTAAAACCTCTTAAATATTTAACCCTGTTTTGGCAGTTCTATTAATTCTTCAATTGTGTTGGATTCCAGGTACATACTTTTTCCTTTGAAATCCCCATCTGTCATTTATAAGAGCTTTCTTTATAAACTTACTTTTATATTTCTTCAGTCTGCTAAGTAACGGACGACAGACAGTCGAAAGGCCTCGCAGCACTCCAGTGTTTTCCTTTCCTTCATGGATTTTATCTTTATTTATATATTCATCACGTTCCACATTTTCATGATTCAGTTATACATAGATATACTGTATACATATATATATATATATATATATATATATATATATATATATATATATATATACATATATATATATATATACTGTATATATATATATATATATATATATATATATATATATATATATATATATATATATATATATATATATATATATATATATATATATATATATATATATATATATATATATATATATATATATATATATATATATATATATATATATATATATATATATATATATATATATATATATATATATATATATATGTATATGTATATATATAGTCATAATTCTGCCCAGTTAATCACTCGTGACCTTTTGGTATGTTTTAAAAGTAGAGAAGAAAACGTTTTCTCGGCCACGAAGAGATTAGATAAATTGTTATTATTACTTGGTTTCAATGTATTATTGGTAATCTGCCCATGAGCTGTGTTTTTCTTTTTGTTGATATGTACAATTTTTTGTATGGCTGCCGGAGTGTTGATCCCCTTTACGGGACACTATATGGAGACTTGTTTGTTTACTCAGGCCATGGCGGGGCTTACGAAGACTGTGTTGTCAGCTCTGAATTGTTGTAAAGGCCAGCTCTCACTCTGTCTACACTGGTTGGGCAGATCTTCAAGCAGTTACTGGAGTTTTCCAGTGTGTTGGAGATCCCGTTTTTTGTACTTAGTTGGTCACCTGCTTGACTGTGGCCCCAGGCCCTCTCTCTCTCTCGTCCAGCTGCGGTGGATTCGCCTCCAGGGATCCTTCTGTGTGTGCAGCACGCCTCTGCTGTTGTTCAGAGTGCCTACTCCTGGTGCCTGTCTTGGTGGCACACCTTGCCCAACTTCTCCCTGTCTTGCTGCCTCCAGTGCCACGCTGTGCCCAGGAGCCGTCATACTGCTTATTGACTCTTGTTTGCTGGTAAGGGTTGAACCTTTAGTTAATTTAGCTTCAAGGACGTCGCTGGCGCGGGTGAGCATCTTCATGGATTTGACCTACAGCCTTGTGTGAATGTTCAAGCTCCTGTGTACTGCTTCATTATTTTTTATTTATGCTCAAGCGTAAATGTCAGCATTCATATTATAGGCATACGTTTGTTGATTACTGTAGGTTTAAGGGTGTTCATTAGGTTTAGATTGTCTTCTGTCTTTCTCTTCGACTGTCTCATCATTGTGTGCGAGTTGTTTCCTTACTTCGTGAGACAGTTGTGAATGTGCCTTTCGAGAATTGCGCGGTGAATGCGTTCGTTTCCTGTAACTGGACTTTCCGTGATCTTGGTTTTGAGTATTTGTAATAAACGTTCAGATTCAAGTTCAGAGTATTTTGACCCCATTTTGAGTAATTTTCATGTCATTGCTAGTTCCACGAGTGGTCAAATCAAACACATACTGTAAGGCTCCGTCCTGTTATCTTCCGACTTTTACGAGTGCTAAGAGCCTCGACAATTATTGTTACGAAACAACAACGTCGTTACGATTATATATATATATATATATATATATATATATATATATATATATATATATATATATATATATGTGTGTGTGTGTGTGTGTGTGTGTGTGTGTTTGTTTGTGTATGTATATATATATACCAATGAGCAAGGGGTACGTATGGTTTTCGTTTACATATTTATTTACATTATATTACATATGATGTAATCCATGACTACATCATCAGGGTTCTGGAATTAAAAAAAAAAACATTGGCAATCAAATTCACAGGAGAAAGCACCAAGGAAAGGTCAGAATATGAAAAAGTGAAAATCCACTCAAAAGGAAAATTTTGCACAAAGGAGAGAGTATCAGGCAAAAAAACTGACAGATGAATTAAAACTAATAGAACACAAAAACACGCATAAAAATTTTACAACACCAAAAGCTTAGAATCACAACAGGAAAATTATCTAAGGGTATGGAGCCAACCTGTCAGTATGACACTTCAGGAGAGAATGAGAAAAACGAAATGAAATTAACGGAACATTATTACAGTATGACAGATACAAAGGAGCAGCTGAAGTCCCAGTGTTCTATCTCGAAACGAGTTGTTTTATCATTGAAGATTCGAGTGTGGTAGTTCGCTTTGGCTCGAGGTTCGTCTGATTGTACAGAAATGTTTGTTTCCAGTAGTTTTACAAACTTTTGTATGATTTCTAATATACTGTAAGTACAGTATGTTCGGGGTTGGAGAATTTTTCCCATTCGAAAACTGACCCCACCCCCTCGCCCCTACCCCCTCGTGAAGATCTATTCGTACCTTCAGAAGTCTCTGAGTGGATCCAACATAAATCCCCGAGTTACACTGGGGGTAAGAATACTTATACACCACTCCGGAGGACATCATAGCACAAAAAGTCGATCCTTAAATTTAGGAACAGAGCCAATCGTCAGGGGGTTAAGAGGAATAAGTTTAATGTTTTTAAAGCACCAAAATGTTTTTCAATAGTTTTGGAAAATTTTGTTCGTAAGTGCATGTCCTGACAGTCTGGAAACTTGGCATAAAAGTATAGTTTGGGTACCGTACCGTGGGAGTATTATATTCTGTGGAAAAACTCTTGCTTGGTATTCTATTGAGGGCATTAAAAACTGCCTTTAAATGAAAACAATTGTTTAAATAAAAGAAAGGTAACTTCATAATGAAAGCTTTCTAATAAGAGGAGAGGGGAAAGGGCCCTGTGAAAGAGAGTAGTAAAATAATTAATCTTAATTAATAATCATAAAAGCAATGACTTTAAAAATTGGCGCCTAATCCTGTAAAATAATTTTTATCGTCTCAGCCACAGGAACTTTGTTAAAAGTGACTCGACTTCCAGACTGGTCATATAGAGATCACAGTCCTGAGTTCTGATCATATCTTTAAATTGGAAGGAATTGTGAATAGTATAATTATTAATGGTTCCAGGAGAGGAACAAGATACTTAGCAAGTTTATAGTTTGGAGTATTAAAACACCCAAGCATAGGGCGTAAAGGAACGTTGGGTTTATGTATCTAGGGCAATCCACATAAAACACATAAGAGCATCCTATGGTAAAAAGTTGCTGATAAGTTTGTTTGTTGATAATTTTCTCATTTTTTAAGATCCTCAGAAATCTATTGAATCTATCCTCGAACTTAAATATGTTAAAATAATCAAGAGTACCGATCTCAATACATATAGAATAATCACTTAGAATAACATTAACCTTATTCATATACTCTTGTTTGTTGAGAATCACTGTACCCTTACCTTTGCAGGCCTAGTAATAATGTCATTGTAATGATGGAAATCCTTCTTTTGAATTAATGACAATGCCCTTTATAATTGGTGGGCTGGAAAAACGAATTGGTTTTCATCTTATCAAGACGTTGAATTAACCACTTGAAATTTAGATTGTCTATGATCGAGTGTGCGTGCGTGCGTAAGTGCGTAAGTTCAACTGAGTGCGTAGTTGCGTAAGCTCAAATCACACTGTTCAAGACGTGTACGACGACTTGGGAGGGGAAAGGAACGTAGCTCCCCTTATTTTCAACTGAAATGCCATATTTCTCCCTTGTAAAAGCTATGCACTTATCTTAGTTTATATTATACATGTTGCCATAACACTTAATAGTGTTCTTTTGTATTTTTACCTTGATGTAACAGCAAATTACCAAGAGTTGTTATGGTAATGTTACGCAAGTTGCGCCATGATGAGCTTGCATGTGGTTGCAAGCTACCAACCGTAGGCTAAGATGTGCCATATTCTTTCATAATTCTATACATATGTCAATTCCTGGGCTAAATTCCACCGTTTATGCATGTAAAGCCAGGCTAACTGTGTAATGTAACAGTTAAGTTAGGCATGTACAGTAAAGCCTAGGCTGAGGACTGCATGCTGACTGGCACAAGATTGCTGCCCTAAATTAACTTTTCTTATTACAGGGAACCAGTATAGGGTACCAGTAAAAGTACCTGTTTAAGAACCAGCTCTAACAATTATGGAAGGAACATTAGGAATAAGTTGTTTACACCATGTATCCTCCTACTAAGAAGCGTTAAACAAACTACGGGAGTCAGCCTTTCCCTCAACCCTAACCAGAAATGAAGATTCGTCCGTCTACGACGTCAAGTACTAGTTCAAACTAAGAGTAGACCTGGATTTATTAACCTAGGCTGGTGTGTCACCCTTGTATTAGCCTATGCCCGGGATTGAATTGTCATGCATAGGCTAGTCTGAGTTAATTGTCCTAAAATGATTGGTAGCCTCCGAATGTAAGTCAGGACAATTGACATATCAAGCCACAAGTAGTAATAACAACATTATTATTGAACAATTGTTACATCATCACGCTTTGACAGCTTCTTAAAGGGGGCCTACTGCGTGTGAAGCCTCCTGAAGGTGCTCTGAGATAGTTCAAATAGTTCTTTTTGGAATTCACTGAGATTAGTCTCAAAGGTAAGAATTATATCTATTGGAGATAGCCTCAAAGGGCAAGAACACCCTGCTGTAACTGGTACTATAGTTGGAAAGGCAAAACTTCAAGACAAAGGATAATTAAAATTCTTTCCTATTAGATAAAACATACTTTGAGAAATTAAACTCGGTGGCACGTTCTTAGCAGAATTTGAGAAATGTAATGCCAAGAAAGTTGACTTTTTGGTGACGTCTGAGTTGTACACTAAGGTTGAAATGTTGAATGGATTTTTTAAAAATTTTCCTAAAACTGGTAGTCTGTAACAAATCCATTCAAGATTTCAGGTGGGAGAGAACTGCTAATACCATCTCCTTTTCAAACATTAGGGTTACCAGCACTCTCCACAGCTCCCAGACAAAGGTCTGCTGAAAACTGACTGACATTGGTCTCTGTCTTGATGGCAATGGAGAATGCTCTAATAAATTTAAAACATCAGTTATGAATGCCTATGTTGGCCGCGCCCTCTCCCACTGCTCTTCCTAGAGTGCCACCTCTGAGAGCTTGAGCATGTCTCCCAGGCACTAGTTGACAATGGGTATAACTACCATCAAACCGCAATGGTGTCGAAGAACGCCATCGACAGGTGATAACTGTGGGAGAACTGTGGTACCGGGAGGGTGCAAAGACCATAAAATTATTCTACAGGGGATATAGAGCACTCGGTATAAGAAGGACGAGGCAGCCCTGAAAAACATCATTTGGGCTCATGTAACCCTTGCTAAAGTAGATGCTGCAGTAGACCTTAAGATCTACTATAGAGACCGGAGGACTGCGCAGTAATTCATGAAGAATACCCCTGCCATCAGCAGTGATCCCATGAAATGGAGAAGAGTAGTGCCACTAGAAAGGATGCCACCATTCATATCCCAATATGAGAAAACACAGCGACACCCCCCAAGTGCCAGCAGATTGTGAGGAATGTCACAATTCTCAATGATGATGTGGACCACTGACGCTTCTGCTACAAGGAGACCCTCACCATTCTTCAGTGGAAACCCTCACTTAATGCTACTTCTGACCACCGCCAGGAGAACAACAGGGCACATCCCTGAGATAATGCAGCAGCCACCCTCCTCCCTGAGCAGTGAGCCCAGTGAGCAGAGGCCAACCCCCTCCCCTGGCACCAACCATTCGGTGCCTCCATTGCTCAGCCAGACACGCACAAAGAGAGCTCCCTGGCTATGACCATCCAATAAAGAATCAGCCCCACCTTCTTTGTAAACCCGTTTTTAAGTATAAATATGCCATGTATGTACCCCTGATGCCATTCACCTTTTGTAAATAGAAGCATGGTCTACCGAAACGTCAGGATAATAAATGAACTTCGGACAATTGCTTTATAAATTACCTCCTGGAACGAAGAAACTTATGTGATGAGTTTCAACTGGGGATTCATACACACCAGTACTAAGATACTATGCTTTGCTCCAGTCTTTGAAAAATCAATAAACACTTACAGTAGGTCCTTTACCCAGCATGAATCAAAGTAGTAATGTAGCCAATTGGATATTAAACAAAATTTGTAGCTCAATGTTTATGAATATAAAATGGCACGGTGTATGTGAAAAAAATTTATATATATAAATTTATATATATATATATATATATATATATATATATATATATATATATATATATATAAATAAATAAATTTCCAGAAGCATTTCCTAATAGGCTACTTCTAAAAAAACTTGCCATGTTTCACAGAGAAAGCCCAAGGAGATGAGTCTTCTGCCATTCCTTGTTTGCAAGATTAAATCTGACAATAGATTCATCAAGGTCCAAAGTAACCTCCCATTGTACTTCTCCTACGTCTCTCCAAAGCGTCACTAAATTTATCTTTATGATCTGCTGGCCGAAGATCTTTATTCCAGATAGCACCTTGTTCTTGGGAAATGCGCAAACCACCAGCTAACAGCATTCGCCCATTAGTGAACTCTCTCACTTGACATACACGAGGCACAGAAAGCCAGCATTTGGGGCAGGTCATATAACAGCCAGGACAGATCGAACACCATTGGAGGGGCACATGTAGCTCTTGGCTCTCCAAATCCCTTTGTTCCGACCAGGAGCCTCCTTATCCAAGAAACCTTTGAGTATCAATTTAGAAGTCAACTTGATAGAGGCTCCATTGATGTTGACTCACGCAATCTCCACTCAGAATTTAAGATAAAGTCTGGTTAGAAGGATCTTCAGTCCATTCTCTTGTTCTTATTCTCATTTCTGCTCCTTCCTTTTCCATGTGCTAAGATCTGTTGATTTATCGTCGATATCAACTCATCAGTGTTAATCATTAAATTGACTGATCATAAATTGACGTCACCCTCCTTGAGCCTTAAGCAATTTCCATTAGTACAGTTTAGATTGTGTTTTAATTTATCAAGTATTAATGTGCCCTTTCTCCACGTTTGCAGCAAGGCCCTATAACACTATCCACCGTCTGCTCCACTGTACCCACATCCAGCAACCAAGCCCTTCAACTAAATCCTTGGTTACCTCACTATTGCTATTTGGCACTCTATTTATTAAGTTCTTATATTAATTAACATGATAAGTGCCAAGAGCCCAGCGTATATGGCTCTGTATGAATTAATTCTGATTAATGTAAATACATGTAATTAACTCGACCCCAGAATTTCGCAACTGGGTCTTTTCTCAAATTGAAATCTTTAAAGTAAAATTTTCTTTGTTATATACATGTTGAATTCCAGTCAGTTGCACGACGCCAAGGTAAGAGTAATAGATAAATCAACACTTATAACAATGTGTGTATGTATATATATATATATATATATATATATATATATATATATATATATATATATATATATATATATATATATATATATATATATACACTGCATGACGCACTGTCTACTTTATAACTGAATAGTTATAATGACTGCTAAGGAGGCTCCAACTTCCAGTTAAAGTGACTGAACCAGTCTCCAGGTTTAACTTCCAGCTCACTAAGAAGGCAATCATTAGAGAAACCATTTTTCTTCATTAATCATTCTTGATTCTATTTTGACTTTTCCCCTGGACTGTTCAGTTTCTGCTCCAAGAGACTGTATCTTCATCCATGTCACGGGGCGGAGAGCCCGTGACTAAATACCGTAACATCGTGGAAGAACTGAATAAAATGACAGTGTAAGTAACACTGAAATCGGAGTTAGGATGGGACCTAATCTGTCAGTCGTAACGTCTGTGGGAGCCTTTCATCTTGCGTATTGATGCTGGGAGGAAATAGTTCAGGAAAATGAGCAATAAATTATAATCTTTCTGTTTACAAACAGGTCCCTTCAGAAGGAATTTGAACATACCAAATATAATCAGAAGAGGAATCAGTGCTCACCAAAAGGAAAGAAACTGACGTGGGTGGATACATAACCTCCATCCAGTGAGTATAAGCCGATCTGGAGTTTCGACCAAGGAAGCACAGTCGATTCAACTAACATTCTTCAACTTAAGCGTTAGAATAACTAATCATCTGTATATTTCAGGTTTCTTCTCCATAACGGGTCCATCTTTCTCTCCTTCTTCGTTACAAATACTCTTGCTTCCTCTTCTTTCGTGTTTGTCGGTCGTCAGTTCCAAGGACACTGACTCATGTCGTCTGTTTGATTCCACTGGGTCCTGCTGAGGATCTGACCTCTCCGGCGACCTTTATTCACCGTTACTAGTCTTCTCTGTTGTTATTTGTATTGTTGCTTCTCTAGTTAGTATCCTCTTTAAGTATAGTCAACTGTCTTCTTTCATTTTCTTCAGGTAAAAACGTTTATAGTAACTACGTGAATGGAAACATCAGTACAAACATAAAGATTTTTTATAAACTTTTCATGGCTGGCATTTTCCTTTCGTGTACGCTCGCTGACCTCCTGAAACAGGTCATCTGGCTACATGGCATCCAAGCCATGTCTCACTGAAGCAAACCAAAACTGGGAGATTTATTTTATAATAACCTCTTTCTTAGAGAGAGATTGTTAAGAAAAAGCCACTTTATACAACCAAATGTATGTGAGCAACTACAGAACAGGAGCTTTCGACCTTCACTAAGGTCCTCTTCAACTGTACTTAGCAAAATTTACAAAGTTTCTTTACAAAGTTTACAAAGAAATAAAAGTAAACATGCACAATTTTTAAAAGACCAATTAAAATGGAAACTCTCAGTCTGGGGGTTTTCCTTGAGGTTGACAGTTTCCATTTTAATTGTTCTTTTAAAAATTGTGTATTTTTACTTTTATTTCTTTGCAAACTTTGTAAATTTTGCTCAGTACAGATGAAGAGGACCTTAGTAAAGGTCGAAAGCTCCTGTTCTGTATTTACTCACATTTGGTTGTACAAAGTGACTTTTTCTTAACCATTCAAGACAAGCACGAAGAATGTGTTTTCATTACTGGAGATATATATATATATATATATATATATATATATATATATATATATATATATATATATATATATATATATATATATATATACGACTACATATTTGTTTAAAGAAATTCTGCTAAAGATATTTGCAACTGGAAACATACTCTTTAAAGCAAAATCTAAAGATTAGGACAAGCATTTAAAAGAAACTGAAGAAGAATGACACTGTAGTAACTATTAGTTTTTGCAGTCATAACTGACGCAGTGCTCTGACTGATACAGCACATGAAAAATTATATGTAATTTTCACTGAAATAATAAATTCTGAAGTAATTTGTATTTTTTCTAACATATCAACTTATGCTTTCATGTATGGAGTGTTTGTGCTTGGCGCGCTTCGGCTGCTACTGAATCATCTTATAAAAAAATCTTATCATTAGACCTATGGTCACGTGTGACCTGAAACGGCCTGCTTCCTACATAGTCATTTTGAGAAGATTAAGACACCTTCCACTGCGCCAGTGAGGAAGACCTTCCTCTTTCCCTGATATACCCAAGGGATGATGGTCTGAGGAGCTGTTTGAGAGCCTCAAACCACGAAGTTGGACGGAGACCACTGCCTGGTGGTACCGCCTGTTGTATTTTTGTTTCAGCAACGTGGGAGTGAGAGGAAGTTCCCTTGGTATGTCCACTAGTAGATGGAGGAGATCATACCATTCTGCTTGGGGCCCCCTTTGGGCTACAAGTGTCACCCTCAACCCGTGGGACACAAACAGCCTGTTGATAACCTTCCTCAATTGACTGAATGGGGGAAAGGCATACACACCCATGTCATCCTGTGGGTGCTGGAAGGCATCCTACAGAGCGGCCCTTTTGTCAGGGACTGTAGAACAATGTAGCAGAAGTTTGTTGTTCCTTGCTGTGGCAAACAGCTCTAACTTGGGGCCTTCCCACAGATTCAGCAATTTGTTCGCAACGCCCTGTGCCAGGGAACATTCTATACCCACTATTTGGTCTACTCTGCTTAACAGGTCTGCCATGATATTCTTCTTTCTGGGGATGTATCTGGCTGTTAGTGTTAAGAAGGCGAAACTTATTCATATGGAACAAGCCCACAGGGGCCACTGACTTGAAATTCAAGCTGCCAAAGAATTGGTGTTCATTAGGAAGAAATAAGAGGAGGTAAAGGGAAATACAGAAAGAAGAGATCCCACTCACTGAAAAATAAACTAATAAATTAATAAATATATAAAAAAAATATTAAAATGCAAGGAGAATAGTATTATGGTAGTAATACATTCCGCATTTGCTTGAACTTCTGAAGTTCCAGTTGCACAACATCCTCTGGGAGGCTGTTCCACAGTCCAAAGGTGTGAGGAATAAAGGACCTTTGAAACTGAGAAGTTTGACAGCACAGCATATTTACTGCATATTGGTGCTGCTATTCAGCGAATCTTGTTGCTCTTGGCAGGTAAAAGAGGTCAGGGATCAATTAAGAATGTGAAAGATCTCTATTGAAAAAAACTTATGAAAAAAGACAAACAAGAGATCATTCGTTGATGGCCCAAGTCATAACTGCTGCTATTAGGAAACAGAAACCTACCACCACGAACTACTCAATCTAAAAGAAATAAATCTCTGGCAGAAGCAGACATCCACACCAGAGAACAGTATTCTAGTAAAGGAAAAATAATCTATGAGGCCTTACGAACAATACCTAACTTTCATGCTGCATTTGCTGAAACTTTCACTAGGTGTTTCTCAAAAGTTAGATGTGAGTCAAAAGTCACACCTAGAACAGTTAAAGCTTCAGACTCATTCAGCAAAGTTCCATCCACCTGAAAGGGAGGATGGGGTGGGAAATCTGTACAAAATCTGCTCATCAATAGTGTTTTCGTTTTACTGGAATACAGCCTCATACCCCACAGATTCCACCATTCCCTGATCCAGTCCATGTCCTGATGGAGGCTGAGGGCAGCTTCAGTTGTCATAAGTGGAGACTTTACTACACCCACAAGCAATGCATCATTGGCATGTTGAACAATCTTGTTTTCAGGCCAACAAACATATCACTTGTCATACACTAAAGATCCCGTCCACAGCAACTCGCTGCTGAATACCTGTAAGGAAATCTTGAAGTAATCCTAAAACATATCCACCCACTCCAAGATTCTGAAGTCTATAAAGAAGTGCCTATGTCGAAAGCAGCACTAAAAGTTATTTGAATTACTCTGCACTCAAAACCCTTATCAAGGTAATCTTGTAAATGGCATGTCAAGTCTAAAAGAGCATCGCAGGTGCCTAACTGCTTCCTATATGCATATAGACTATTAGCTAATAATCATTTAGATTCCACATACTTACTTATATAGTGGCTTGAAAATAAGTTTTTCAGCAACTTTGGAGAATAGAGATTGGTAAGTAGTTACTGCAGTCTGCAGATATACCACTCTTTGGAACAGGCACTATTACGAAGCTTGCACACACATCTGCAAAGATCCTACATTGGCATAAAAATCTATAGGTTTTACTAGTCTTCAGAGACAACACACTGGAAACTTAGAAAAAAAAAGGAGAGAAACCATCAGGATCTTCTCCATCCCAGCTATCAAGATTCTCCAGAATTTTCTTAACATTCCTGGAGCAAAATGCAAATTTTTTAAGAATAGGTTCAGGATGACCTATCATACACATCCTCAGGTGATTGCTTAGCTTCAAAACCTCAGTAAAGAAGTTCAGCCTTTTCCCTAGGGCCAGTAACCAATCTACCATCATCTGTTAATAGTGGTGGAATGGAAGACAAGCCTGACCCAAAGATAGATGATCCTAATTTGGTCCACCACAGATGAGGCTGAGTAATTCTTTCAAGTTTCCTCTTAAAGGAATTATTGTATTTTCTCTCACCTGTATGGTAAGTTCTATTCAGAGCACGACGAGACTCAACAAAAATGGTGTCATTTTCATTTGAACCATTTCGTCTCAATGCATTGAATTTGGTATGTTTGTCATGGTAGGCTCTTCTCAGTGTATCATCAAACCATGGCTGGCCATTTGTCCTAAATTTTATGACATTTCTAGGGACATATCTTATTACAATAGCTATCAGCATTTCATTTAACTTCTTCTTGGAATCAGGATCTAATATTGCATCTGAAATATTAAGTGTCTGACAAGCTTCAATAATACGATCCTAATTGGCTCTGGATTTTAGCCAGACCATTTTTCCAATGGTGGCATTAGGAATATACTGATTGACAGATATATCCATCTCAATGATCAGAAGTGCCAATGATCAGAAGTGCCAATATATTCACAGACCTTGGACTTGACATCTCCACAGCCATCTTGTTCAGGTCATGAGAAACAATGCCTCCCAACTTGTTCACGTATGTCACTGTTCTGGTGTTGTCACTCATTACAACTGTGAACTTGTCCTGGGGCAGGTCCTGGAAGTATGTGAGTGCCAGCCAGACTGCTTGCATCTCTAGGACATTGATGTGTTGCACTTGTTGTTCTGTGTTCCAAGTCCCTGAAATGCACATGCCATTCAGGTAAGTGTTCCATCCTCTCAGGAACTTCTGAGTATACCAGTACCTCCAAAGGTGGGGTTCCTCGGATCTCTCCACCACCACTGATCTTCCAACACCTTGTTTGTCACTCTTGAACATTGTGATTGGACTTCCAAACTGTCTTCTCCCTTCACTTTCATTTGACACTGAAAAAAACAGATCCATGCTCTGCCCCCAGGCACCTAATTCTCTAAAGACACCAGGTGGTCTACTGGCACCTGCCACTTCTTGACTGGTTAGAGGGGGTTTGACAGGAAGGAGTCAGACACATTAATCAGACTGGTTAATCACTCCTGGGAGGGATAAGCTTTCCCCATCACCATGTCTATCATCAAGTCCAATTACTTGATATTCTGCTTCAGTGCAACGTTTGACTTCTTGAGGCTGACCAGAAACCCCAAGTCTCTACAGAGTGCCAGGATCTTGACCCAGTCTTTCAATGCCTTCTCTACCATAGGTGGCAGGAAGAGCCAGTCTTCAAGGTACCTCCTCAGTCTGATATCCCATCTGTGCACCCATTCCGACACTAGTTGGAACATTCAGGTGAAGGCCTGGAGGGCTATTATGAGGCAAAAGCAGAGGGCCCTGAACAGGTACATCGCCTTCTGGAAGACAAACCACAGAAACTTCCTGCAGGAGGAATGTTTTGGGATGTGAAGCCAGGAATCCTGTAGATCTATTGAGACCATAAAGCCTCCTTCCCTAATCAATGCCAGTACCAACTGTGTCACCTCCATTTTGAATGGCATCTGTTGTAGGAAGAGGTTTAGGGCCAACAGATCTGTGACTGATCTCTATCCCCTCATGCTTTCACCTCAAGGAAGAGGTGACTGTAACAGCCCAGTGTGACATTCTTCACTACTTCTATCACCTCCCTTTGTAGCATGTCTGCAATTTCTTGTTACTGGGCCTTCCCCTTGAGTAGAAGGGGAGCTCAATTGGATCTGACGACAGAGGTGGTTTTGTCTGTGTAAAAGGACATACACATCCCTTCTTGAAGGTCCAGACTATCCACTCCTCTGTTTTGAACAGCTGCCATACTGACCACTTGCTCCCCAGTCATCCCCCAACCTTTGGCAGCTCCTGAGGGGGAACACCATACTCTCATCTAGAGGCTCCCCCCCCCTCTTCTCTGTCCTGTTCCATTTTCTTGGTTGGAGGAGCTGTGAGGACCAAAAGGAGCGCACTCCTCCTGCTTGCCCATCAATTTGAGGTGACACCTGACTCTGTTGATGATACTGGAGGGACATGAAGGATGTCTACCGGGAGGCAGATGTCTGCTGCAGGCCAAGAACCCAGTGGCCTGTCCTCTAGGCACTTGCTTCTGTGATACTGAGGCAAGGGAGTCCTTTGCATCTTCTCTTTCCTCTTCGACAGCCTGTTTCATCAAGTCCAGGGGGAAGTAGTAGGGTGAGTCCAGCAGAGGGCTATTCTGTGGGTTTAGCCAACTGTCTACATAGATCAGTTTCTGGAACAAGGCCAGAAAAGAGTCCCTCCTCCTCAAAATGATGTTGGCTCACACATTTGCCAAACTGCTGGACAACATAGGACAGGGCCTTCCCTGAAGGGGCAATGTACTCCCTCATGATGCGCCACTTTGAGGGTGAGACAACCTCCTTCATGTCCTTCAGCCACGCTCCTTGGCACCTACCCAGCCATGAGAGGGCTCACAGCACTCTTCTCAACATTGCCTCTAAGTTAGTCATTTCGGCACTGGCAAATCTCAAACCTTGTTACCGGAAGCATTCCAGCGGCCTGTTGCTCAAGAGTCGGTAGATAGTAGTTTACTGTTTTCAGCATGGTAAAAGCGTCTTCCAGAATGTGATACTTGGCATGGTGGGGGATGGGGGGAGAGCAACTTTTATGACCTGGAGGAGGCTAAGGACCCCTTTTCTACTGCTACTTGGCCATTCAATTCCCTCGTGGTACCCTGAATCAACAGGGACCAGGGAAGATGAACTGCCTGTTTTGCTTCTGGAAAATGCTCCACCATCTGCTCTAAGTGCAAGAAGCAGGGAGGATTTTCTGGTACAGAGTCGTCCAACTCTGTGAGGCCCAGCTTTCTTCTGATTTGTTGGACAATCCCATAAATCCCTTCTCCTCATCTGGCAACTCTAAGAGCAAGAGGTTTTCCTCATCTTCAAGGTCTCCCCCTTTTCCCAGGGTATCAAGACGTTTTCCTTAACTTCAGAGGGCAAGGAAGAACTACCACTAGAGATAGGCCCATCTTGACTTTGTTGTTTCCTGGGGTGGGGCAATCTCTGCCTTTGCTACTATCCATGGGGCAGTTTTCCAGCAGCACCTGTTGGAGGATGAGCTGTGAATCCTAAGTGGGGCGAAGTAGAGCTGGACACTGCTCTGTCCTGACAATCTTGAGAAGGGGTATGCCTGTTTGACCTACTCCTCAAGAGGGGCCAGGGACTTCTCCTGAAGGAATACCTGGACAAGTCACTCCTACATCAGTGCCGCTGGCTCTGCGCCGATCTGACAGCGTGGTGCGCTTCTACTTGAGCAGCTCCTCTCCACTTTACTACTCCGTGACGATCTTTCTCTCCTGGACACTAACGAAGACCTGTCTCTATGCCGTCTCAGTGAGGAAGGTCCTGCCACTGATGAGGCCCTGGAAGAGAAGGCTAACTCCACTGACCAAGACCCCCTCCTCAAATGACCCCCCTGAACGTCAGACATCCTCCACCTTATGGTACTTGGATGGCAAAGGGGAGTGGGCTACTGAGCCCAGTCTCGCTCTCTTCTTGCTAGCCAGGACTAGCTTCTTACTGGTCTCCCCATCTTCGAGACCACATGTTGATAAATGTAGATCAGTCTCCCTGCATAAGTGGGTTCCACAGTAAGGTCAACCTGTGTTTCGTGGCATTAATTGCAGAAATTTTTTGAAGATGTCATCTGCTCTTTGCCTTCCTGGCAGAGACTTAGCAGTCATGAACAAATCCTTCATGGTTGTCACTAGGAGAGGGGGAGGAGATGATGGTGAGATTGATGGAGGGCAAGGAGACAGGATCAGGCTGGGCTCCCTGGAGATGGAATTTACTTCTTCCTCTGCCACTTCTTGTATTTGGACCTCTACGAAGAGGGCCAGTTTGCACACTCCTCACACATAGCTTTGCAAGAACATTCTCGTCCCTAAAGGAGATACAAACCAAGTTGGGTCAACTGCTACAGGGGACATAAACTTACTGCATGGTTTTTCCCTGCTGGTACACCAACGCACATCAGGTTTAAAATTCTCTTCCATCGTCAAACACAGATCAGCATGGGAGAGGAGTGAAGAGAAAGGGCACGTGTGGGTACCATTTGGTAATTTCAGGGATCACAAACCAAAAAGGGGGAGAAAGCCAATTATTGCTAACACAGGGCCTCACAGGGAAAGTACTTAATTCTGACAGAACCCTGGGCCACACTCTAAGCAAGGGAGGAAAGCACCTGAAACACTTAAGCGTCATGTTACCACTCCCTATGCATAAAGGAGGATGCCACATGATTCATGCTCTTACGCAGGGGGACACACTACTTTATCCTCCACCAAACAAAGGGCAAAACACAAAAAAGAAAACACAGAAAGCGCTGCACTATGCAATTATGCTGAAGGGAATATATATATGTGTATGTATATATATATATATATATATATATATATATATATATATATATATATATATATATATATATATATATATATAATGTAACTGGTCACGAAGGTGACCTTTGAAAAAGATGATATCAGCTGTTCGAGAGATCATATGACTATACACAGCATGTAAGAAAATGCTAAGTCTTTCGCTTACAGCAAAAGTCAATGTTCTCAGAGACCCTTGGTGACAACACACGTGGAGTGGAAATGCGATTTCAGCAAAAGAACCCTCGAGAAGGTTTATCCGGTTATAGATCTGGATTTGAAGAGAACATTACAGTGGAGTGTGTGAGTACGGGTGTGACCGAGTACCTCGTGACACCCTGCTTTACAGAAGGCATGTCTTATCGTACCTTGAACTCGAGCAATGTCACGAGAGCGTGTTCATATGTGCGTCGCAAAACCCATATAATGCGAGTTTTTCATAGAATGACTGGACAACGCGAGCTGTATTCAGTGATGTTAATATGTGGTCTGTGTAACAGGGAAATATACAGATGGAATCTGTGTTTCCAGAGGACTATGGTGAAGTGAGTACCGCTCATAAACATTTTAGATTTTTTCTTTCAGACTCTGGGCAAAGACTTTACCCCTGTTGCCATGAAATCTTGTGTTTCTGCATTTTTTTTTACATTTTCTGGTTTTTAATATAACGCTTGTTTTTTTTAGAGGTATTCCTCCCTCTTTCCTTCCTCTCTCCTTCACGTTCCTCTTCAAGGAAGGGAGTGGTGTGACATTTAATTATGAAATGACCTGAATGTATTAAGTGACCTTTAAGGTTTGAATGACAGATGAGTTATTTCTGTATTTCCTTAAATAGTTGGGTGTCTATGATTTGGACCTTGTTATTTTTAGAAGATTTTCATAGTTATGTTGTATCATTCGATTTCATTCTTCGTAACTTATTTGAAGTTATTATCGTTATTTTTTTTTTGTCAATAAAGCTTTAGTTTTGCATCTAGTATCTCATTCCAGTAGACCTGAGAATTTAGCTAGGGGCAATGAATAACTTATAATGTGAAGATGACAGACCAGCTGGCATAGCAAGTCGGCTCACACTATCATACACATCTCGGGAAAAGCGAGATACCAACCTCTGTTCTTAAAACAGAGACTTAAATAAAGTATAGGCCTCGAAACAGGCCTATAACATATATACTGTATATATATATATATATATATATATATATATATATATATATATATATATATATATATATATATATATATATATTATCAACACAAAATCACGTGTGGAATAGAAATAAATTTCTTGACTCACATCAGGATCAACCCAGGTCTTTCAGCTGAAAAAGCAAGGGCGCTGCCTTGTAAGGCCTAGTGGGGCCTTGCTTTTCAGTTGAAAGACCTGGGTCCGATCCTGATGTGAGTCAGAAATTTATATATATATATATATATATATATATATATATATATATATATATATATATATATATATATATATATATATATATATATATATATATATATATATATATATATATATATATATATACACATATATATATATATATATATATATATATATATATATATATATATATATATATATATATATATATAGATATTTCAGGCTATGACCTGGTGATATGGAAACACATGGGGGGACACACCCCCCACAGATATAATAGACAAAGCGCAGTGCAAAAACAGGAGAGTATTCAGAGAGAGCGTGAAAGCAGACGTGGATGCAAACATTGGAGGAGCCAGGTCGTCTCAGGGCACACGTGACCACAGGCCTGACAATAGGATTTTGTTTTCTGAGGTGAGATGATTCAGTAGCATCCGTAGCACGCCAAGTGCGAGCACTATGAAAGCGAAGGTTAGTATTCGTGTCGGAACAATTCAGTTTTTTTCTTAACATCAGCAGGTTCACGTTCATTTCTTGCTCCTGTGTTTTCTGTCCTTGGCGACTTCATCGATCTCTATACCGAGATGTTAATTGATGGTAAAATGATCACAGGTACTTGTACATTTGTTACAGTC
>NC_089788.1:40483704-40523704 GCF_040412425.1 Macrobrachium rosenbergii
ATCCTTTCCAGCATCCAAACCCTCTGTGACCAATGTCACTCAACCTTGCCATCCTTTTCAGCGTCTAAACTGTCCGTGACCTTTTGCCATTCAACCTTGCCATCCTTTTCAGTGTCCAGACCATCTGTGACCCATTGCCACTCGACCTTTCCATCCTTTTCAGAGTCTAAACCTTCCGTGACCCATTGTCACGTGACCTTGCCATCCTTTTCAGTGTCCTAATTCTTCATGACCCATTGCCAATGGACCTTGCCATCCTTTTCAGCGTCCAGACCATCTGTGAACCATTGCCACTCGACCTTGCCATCCTTTTCAGCGTCCAAACCCTCTATGACCCATTGCCACTCGACCTTGCCTTCCTTTTCAGCGTCCAAACGATCCGTGACCCATTGTCACTCGACCTTGCCATCCTTTTCAGCGTCCAGACTCTCCGTAACCCATTGCCACTCGACCTCGCCATCATTTTCAGTGTACAAACCCTCTGTGACCCATTGCCACTCGACCTTGCCATCATTTTCAGCGTCTAAACCCTCCATGACCAATTGTCACTTAACCTTGCCATCCTTTTCAGCATCCAAACCCTCTGTGACCCATTGCCACTCGACCTTGCCAACCTTTCCAGTGTTCAAACCGTCCATGACCCGTTGCTACTCGACCTTGCAATCCTTTTTAGCATGCAAACCCTCGATGACCCAATGCCACTTGACCTTCCCATCCCTTTCAGCATCCAAAACCTTTATGACCAACTCCCACTCGACCTTGCCACCCTTTTCAGCGTCTAAACACACCATGACCCATTGTCACTCAACCTTGCCATCCTTTTCAGTGTCCAAATTTTCCATGACCCATTGCCACTCGAGCTGCCATCCTTTTCAGCATCTAAACCCTCCGTGACCCATTGTCACTCGACCTACCCATCCTTTTTAGCGTCCAAACCCTCCATGACCCATTGCCAATCATCCTTGCCATCCTTTCCAGCGTCCAAACCCTCTGTGACCCATTGCCACTCGACCGTGCCATCCTTTTCAGCGTCCAAACTCTCCATGACCCATTCCCACTCGAACTTGCCATCCTTTTCAGCGTCAAACCCCTCCGTAACACATTGTCACTCAACCTTGCCATCCTTTTCGGTGTCCAAATTCTCCATGACCCATTACCACTCGACCTGCCATCCTTTTCAGCATCCAGACCATCTGTGACCCATTGCCACTCGACCTTGCCATCCTTTCCAGCATCTAAACCCTCCATGACCCATTGCCATTTGACCTTGCCATCCTTTCCAGCCTCCAAACACTCCATGAACCATTCCCACTCGACCTTGCCATCCTTTTCAGCATCAAACACTCTGTGACCCCTTACCATTCGACCTTGTCATCCTTTTCAGTGTCCAAACCGTCTTTGACCCATTGTCATTAGACCTTGCCATCCTTTTCAGCGTCCAGACCCTCCACAGCCCATTATAATTTGACCTTGCCATCCTTTTCAGGGTCCAAACTCTCCATGAGCCATTGCCACTCGACCTTGCCATCCTCTACAGTGTCCAAACCATCCATGACCCATTACCATGCGACTTTGTCATCCTTTTCAGTGTCCAAACCCTCCATGACCCATTCTCATTTGATCTTGCCATACTTTTCAAGGTCCAAACCCTCCATGACCCTTTGCCACTCAACCTTGAATTCTTTTTCAGTGTTCAAACCCTCCGTGACCCATTGCCACTAGACCTTGCGATCCTTTTCAGCGTCTAAACCCTGCATGACCCATTGACACTAGACCTTGCCATCCTTTTCAGCGTCTAAACCCTCCGTGACCCATTGCCACTCGACCTTGCCATCCTTTTCATCATCTAAACACACAGTGACCCATTACCACTCAACCTTGCCATCCTTTCTTGTGTCAAAACCCTCCGTGACCCATTGCCACTCACCCTTGCTATCCTTTTCAGCGTCTAAACCCTCTGTGACCCATTGCCACTAGACCTTGCCATCCTTTTAAGCATCCATACCCTCTGTGACCCTTTGCCACTCGACCTTTCCATCCTTTTCAGCGTCTAAACAGTCCGTGACCCATTGCCACTCAACCTCCCCATCCTTTACAGCATCCAAACTGTCCATGACCCATTGCACCTCGCTCTTGCCATCCTTTTCAGCATCTAAACCGTCCATGACCCATTGCACCTCACTTTTGCCATCTTTTTCAGCGTCCAAACCGTCCGTGACCCATTGCCACTCAACCTTGCCATCCTTTTCAGCGTCTAAACAGTCCGTGACCCATTGCCACTCGACCTCCCCATCCTTTACAGCGTCCAAACTGTCCATGACCCATTGCACCTCGCTCTTGCCATCCTTTTCAGCATCTAAACCGTCCATGACCCATTGCACCTCGCTCTTGCCATCTTTTTCAGCGTCCAAACCGTCCGTGACCCATTGCCACTCAACCTTGCCATCCTTTTCAGCGTCTAAACAGTCCGTGACCCATTGCCACTCGACCTCCCCATCCTTTACAGCGTCCAAACTGTCCATGACCCATTGCACCTCGCTCTTGCCATCCTTTTCAGCATCTAAACCGTCCATGACCCATTGCACCTCGCTCTTGCCATCTTTTTCAGCATCCAAACCGTCCGTGACCCATTGCCACTCAACCTTGCCATCCTTTTCAGCGTCCAAACCGTCCGTGACGCATTGCCACTCGACCTCCCCATCCTTTTCAGAGTTCAAACCCTCAGTGACCCATTGCCACTCGACCTTGCCATCCTTTTCAGCGTTCAAACCAACTGTGACCCATTGTCACACGGCCTTGCCATCCTTTTCAGCATCCAAACCCTCCGTGACACATTGCCCTTGACCTTGCCATCCTTTTCAGCGTCTAAATCCTCCATGATCCATTGCCACTCAACCTTGCAATCCTATTAAGCATCCAAACCCTCCGTGACCCATTGACACTTAACCTTAGCATCCTTTTCAGCACCTAAACCCTCCATGACCCATTGCCTCTCGACCTTGCCATCCTTTTCAGAGTCCGTACCCTCCATAACCCATTGCCAACTCGACCTTGCCATCCTTTACAGCATCCAAACCCTACGTACCCCATTGCCACTCGACCTTGCCATCCTTTTCAGCGTCTAAACCCTGCATGACCCATTGCCACTCGACCTTGCCATTATTTTCAGTGTCTAAACCGTTCATGACACATTGCCACTCGACCTTGCCATCCTTTTCAGCGTTCAAACAGTCAGTGACCCATTGCCACTTGACCTTACCATCCTTTTCAGCGTCTAAACCCTCCGTGACCAATTGCCACTCTCAACCTTTCCATCCTTTTCATCAAATAAACACACCATGACCCATTACCACTCGCCCTTGCCATCCTTTCTAGCATCTAAACCCTCCATGACCAATTGCCACTCGACCTTGCCTTCCTTTTCAGCGTCCAAACCCTTTGTGACCCATTGCCATTCGACCTTGCCATCCTTTTCAGCGTCTAAACGGTCCGTGACCCATTACCAATCGACCTTGCCATCCTTTTCCGCGTCAAAACCATCTGTGACCCATTGCTACTTGCCCTTGCCACCCTTTTCAGCATCCAAACCCTCCGTGATCCATTGCCACTCGACCTTGCCATCCTTTTCAGCGTCCAAACAGTCCGTGACCCATTGACACTCAACTCTGCCATCCTTTTCAGCATCCAAACCCTCCACGACCCATTGTCACTCGACCTTGCCATCCTTTTCAGCATCCAAACCCTCCATGACCAATTGCCTCTCGACCATACCATCCTTTTCAGCATCTAAACCCCCCTGACCAATTGCCACTCGACCTTGCCATCCTTTTCATCGCCTAAACACACCATGACCCATTACCACTCGACCTTGCCACCCTTTCTAGCGTCTAAACCCTCCATGACCCATTGTCACTTGGCTTTGCCATCCTTTCATAGCATCTAAACCCTCCGTGACCAATTGCCACTCGACCTTGCCATCCTTTTTAGCGTCCAAACTGTCCATGACCCATTGCCACTCGCCCTTGCCATCCTTTCATAGCATCTAAACCCTCCATGACCAATTGCCACTCGGCCTTGCCATCCTTTTCAGCGTCTAAAACCTCTGTGACCCATTGCCACTCGACCTTGCCATTCTTTTCAGCGTCTAAACTGTCCGTGACCCATTACCACTCGACCTTGCCATCCTTTTCAGCGTCAAAACCCTCCGTGACCCATTGCTACTTGCCCTTGCCATCCTTTTCAGCATCCAAACCCTCCGTGACCCATTGCCACTCGACCATGCCATCCTTTTCAGCATCCAAATCCTCCGTGACCCATTGTCACTCGACCATGCCATCCTTTTCAGCATCCAAACAGTCTGTGACCCATTGACACTCAACTCTGCCATCCTTTTCAGCATCCAAACCCTCCACGACTAATTGCCACTCGACCTTGCCATCCTTTTCAGCATCCAAACCCTCCATGACCCATTGCCACTCGACCTTGCCATCCTTTTCAGTGTCCAAACCTTCCGTGACCTATTGCCACTCGATCTTGCCATCCCTTTCAGTGTCTAAACCCTCCATGACCCATTGCAACTGGACCTTGCCATCCTTTTCAGTGTCTAAACCCTCTGTGACCCATTGCCACTCGACCTTGCCATCCTTTTCAGCGTCCAACCCCTCCGTGACCCATTGCCACTTAACTTTGCCATCCTTTTCAGCGTCTAAACCCTCCGTGGCCAATTGCCACTCCACCTTGCCATCCTTTTCAGCATACTAACCTTCCGTGACCCATTGCCACTCGACCTTACCATCCTTTTCAGCGTCCTAACCCTTGGTGACCCATTCCCACTCGACCTTCCTATCCTTTTCAGCATCTAAACCCTCTGACCCATTGCTGCTATCCTTTTCAGTGTCCAGACACTCTGTGACCCATTACCACTCGGCCTTGACACTCTTTTCAGCGTCTAAACCGTCCGTCACCCATTGCCACTCGACCATGCCATCCTTTTTAGTGAACAAACCCTCCGTGACCCATGTAGCCGCTCGACCTTACCATCTCTTTCAGCATCTAAACCCTCCATGACCCATTCTCACTCAACCTTGCCATCCTTTTCAGTGTCCAAATTCTACATGACCCATTGCCGCTCGACCTTGCCATCCTTTTCAGCATCCAAACCTCCTGTGACACATTGCCATTCGACCTTGCCATCCGTTTCAGTGTCCAAACACTCCATGACCCATTTCCACTCGACGCTGCCATCCTTTTCAGCATCCAAACCCTCCGTGACCCATTGTCACTTGGCCTTGCCATGCCATTCAACATCCAAACCCTCCAGGACCCATTGCCACTAGACCTTGTCATTCTTTTCAGCATCTAAATTCTCTGTGACCCATTGCCACTCAACCTTGCCATCTTTTTCAGTGTCCAAACCCTATGTGACCCATTGCCACTAGACCTTGCCATCCTTTTCAGAGTCCAAACCCTCTGTGACCAGTTGCCACTCGACCTTGCCATCCTTTTCAACATCCAAACCCACTGTGACCCATTGCCACTCGACCTTGCCATCCTTTTCAGCATTCAAACCCTCTGTGACCCATTGTCACTCAACCTTGCCATCCTTTTCAGTGTCCAAATCCTCCTTGACCCATTGTCGCTTGACCTTTTCATCGTTTTTGACGTTCAAACCCTCTGTGACCCATTACCACTCGAAGTTGCCATCCTTTTCAGCATTCAAACCCCCTGTAACCCATTGCCACTCGACCTCCCTATCCTTTTTAGTTTAAAAACGGTCCATGACCCATTGCCACTCGACCTTACAATCCTTTTCAGCATCTAAACCCTCCATGACCCATTGCCTCTCGACCTTGCCATCCTTTTCAGAGTCCGTACCCTCCATAACCCATTGCCAACTCGACCTTGCCATCCTTTTCAGCATCCAAACCCTACGTAGCCCATTGCCACTCGACCTTGCCATCCTTTTAAGCGTCTAAACCCTGCATGACCCATTGCCACTCGACCTTGCCATCCTTTTCAGCATCCAAACCCTCCGTAACCCATTGCCACTTGGCCATGCCATCACTTTCAGCATCCAAACCCTCCATGATCCATTGCCACTCGACCTTGCCGTCCTGTTCAGCGTCTAAACCTTCTGTGACCCATTGTTACTCAACCTTGCCATCCTTTTCAGTCTCCAAATTCTCCATGACCCATTGCCACTCGACCTTGCCATCTTTTTCAGTGTCTAAACCCTCAGTGACCCATTGCCACTCGACCCTGCCATCACTTTCAGCAACCAAACCCTCCATGACCCATTGCCACTCAACCTTGCCATCCTTTTCAGTGTCTAAACCCTCTATGACCAATTGTCACTCGACCTTGCCATCCCTTTCAGCATTCAAACCCTCTGTAACCCATTGCCTCTCGACATTGCTATCCTTTTCAGAGTCTAAACCCTCTGTGACCCATTGCCACTCGACCTTGCCATCCTTTTCAGCGTTCAAATCCTCTGTGACCCATTGCCAATCGACCTTGCCATCCCTTTCAGCGTTCAAACCCTCTGTAACCCATTGCCTCTCGACATTGCTATCCTTTTCAGAGTCTAAACCCTCTGTGACCCATTGCCAGTCGACCTTGCCATCCCTTTTCAGCGTCCAAACCCTCCGTGACCCATTGCCATTCGACTTTGCCATTCTAATAAGTGTCCAAACCCTCCGTGACCCATTGCCACTCGACCTTGCCATCCCTTTCAGCGTTCAAATCCTCTGTGACCCATTGCCATTCGACCTTGCCACCCTTTTCAGCGTCCAAACCCTCCTCCACCCATTGCCATTCGACTTTGCCATCCTCTTTAGTGTCCAAACCCTCGGTGACCTATTGCCACTCGACCTTGCCATCCTTTTCAGCATCTAAATTCTCTGTGACCCATTGCCACTCAGCCTTGCATCCTTTTCAGTGTCCAAACCCTCTGTGACCTATTGCCACTCGACCTTGCCATCCTTTTCAGAGTCCAATCCCCCTGTGACCCATTGCCCCTCGACCTTGCCATCCTTTTCGGCGTCCAAACCCTCTGTGACCCATGTCACTCGACCTTGCCATCCTTTTCAGCGTCTAAACCCTCTGTGACCCATTATCACTCAACCTTGCCATCCTTTTCAGCATCTAAATCGTCCATGACCCATTGCCACTTGACCTTTTCAACCTTTTCGGCGTTTGAACCCTCTGTGGTCCATTGTCACTCGAACTTGCCATCCTTTTCAGCGTTCAAACCCTCTGTGACCCATTGCCATGCGGCGTTGCTATCCTTTTCAGGGTCTAAACCCTCTGTGACCCATTACCACTCAACCTTGCCTTCCTTTTCAGCATCCAAACCCTCCGTGACCCATTGCCACTCGACCATCCTTTCCAGTGTTCAAACCCTCTGTGACCCATTGCCACTCAACCTTGCCATCCTTTTAAGCGTCCAAACCCTCCGTGACCCATTGCCACTCGACCTTGCCATCCTCTTCAGTGTCTAAACCCTCAGTGACCCATTGCCACTTGACCTTGCCATCCTTTCCAGTGTCCAAACCCTCCGTGACCCATTGCCACTCGACTTTGCCATCCTTTTCAGCGTCTAAACCCTCCATGACCCATTGTCACTCGACCTTGCCATCCTTTTCAGCATTCAAACCCTCTGTGACCCATTGTCACTCAACCTTGCCATCCTTTTCAGTGTCTAAACCCTCTGTGACCCATTGTCACTCGACCTTGCTATCCTTTTCATCATCCAAACCCTCAATGACCTATTGCCACTCGACCCTGCCATCACTTTCAGCATCCAAACCCTCCATAACCCATTCCCACTCAACCTTGCCATCCTTTTCAGCGTCTAAACCCTCTGTGACCCATTGTCACTTAACCTTGCCATCCCTTTCAGCGTTCAAACCCTCTGTGACCCATTGCCTCTCGACATTGCTATCCTTTTCAGCGTCTAAGCCCTCTGTGACCCATCGCCACATGACCTTGCCATCCTTTTCAGCGTTCAAATCCTCTGTGACCCATTGCCACTCGACCTTGCTGTCCTTTTCAGCGTCCAAACCCTGCATGACCCGCTGCCATTCGACTTTTCCATCTTTTTTAGTGTCCAAACTCTCCATTACCCATTACCACTCGACCTTGCCATCCTTTTCAGCGTCTAAACTCTCTGTGACCTACTTGGCCTTGCCATCCTTTTCAGTGTCCAAACTCTCTGTGACCCATTGCCACTTGGCCTTGCCATCCTTTTCAGTGTCCAAACCCTCTGCGACCCATTGCCACTCGACCTTGCCATCCTTTTCAGAGTCCAAACTCTCTGTGACCCATTGCCACTCGACCTTGCCATCCTTTTCAGCATTCAAACCCTCTGTGACCCATTGCCACTCAACCTTGCCATCCTTTTCAGCGTCTAAACCCTCCGTGACCCATTGTCACTCAACCATCCTTTCTAGTGTTCAAACCCTCTGTGACCGATTGCCACTCAACCTTGCCATCCTTTTAAGCGTTCAAACCGTCCATGACCCATTGCCACTCGACCTTGCCATCCTTTTTCAGAGTCCAAACCCTCCGTGACCCATTGCTACTCGACCTTGCCATCCTTTTCAGTGTCTAAACCCTCAGTGACCCATTGCCACTCGACCTTGCCATCCTTTTCAGCGTCCAAACCCTCCATAACCCATTGCCACTCGACCTCGCCATCCTTTTCAGCGTCCAAACCCTCCATGACCCATTTGCACTCGACATTGCCATCCTTTCGGCATTCAAACCCTCCATGACCCATTGCCATTCGACCTTGCCATCCCTTTCAGCATCCAAACCCTCCGTGACCCATTGCCACTCACAATTCAGAGTCCTCTCAATACCACAACAAAACAGAATTTTCATGTACTCCAGTGTAACTTGATAAAAGGTAAGAATGTTCTCCGTCAGCATTCATGGCAACAAACAAGTTATTTGCCAATGGGAAATCAACATCCTCTGTTATCTGCCAATGCATAAGATATGTCTCGTTATGCTCTATTTAACCTGGTGCTATTGCACGCTCTGAGTTGTTGGTACAGTGCCAAACTTTCTTTGGCTTGGCATTAAGCTAGTGCTTTGTCACACTCAGTTACGAAATTACAGAAGGTTCAATTTTGCTTTCCTTCGACCTTGAGCAAGTTCCTCAAGTACATCAACTAGTTCCTTGAGCTAGTTCCTCAAGTACATCAACTAGTTCCTTGAGCTATTTCCTCAAGTAAGTCAATTTCATTCACTGGTTTGATCCCGGCATTACGTCTCACTGAGTTGATGCACCAACAAAAATGTTTTTCATTGGTTCCAGATGAACACGGCGTCACACTGCAATGCTAGATAAACAATGCAGCCTGGTAAGAAAGATATTTTTTTGCATTCAGAAGCATTAATAGACCATCATTTTTGTTTGCTATCAAAGGCCGTTCGCCCTGCGAAGAGGGGCTTCACAAGAACACAAGAAGGCGGTCACTTCCTTTCTAGATCAAGGATGAAGCTCAAATTTAGGTTGAGCCAAATGCTCTTGCGCAGTCACTCTATTATCGCAATGACACATCGCCTTTTGTTATGTACCCAGACATCATGAAATGTGGCATCGAGCGTCAGTGTTCATGGTTTGTGCAGAACTTGGTCGACTTGGTAGGATCGAATGGTTTCCCTTGAAGCCTTGGGATGAAAGGATTACCTTTCCTCATAGTCCTAAGATTGATAGGATGGACATCTGCCTCTTTCTCTCGCAGCCTTTGGGAATTCTTCTGGTTCCGTTCTCACTAATAACAAGTCTGTCTCTCTTCCTGTCAGGCCTGACCTATATGGGGAGGGGGGAAGACCTTAGTTTGGTCACTTCAACCGCCTGTAATAAGCACAGGACAAATAACACTGAGGTCAAAAATGAACAAATGCAAGAGAAAAGATAAAAATCAAATGAAATGTAAAATATGAAGAAAATTGCAAGATATGAAATAAACACATTGTTAGTTCAAAAACAAATCAAATTTTCATATTATATTTAAATTAAACTGTGAGATTAAAAATACTGAAATGTAAAGTAAATAGACAAAACAGCAAGATTTAAAACAATCAAAATTAAACAGAAAGGCAAATGAAGTGTAAACAAAAAGACTAAAAAGGAATCAATGAAGCGAACGCATCTAACGAACGCAAAAGCGGAGAGTGGAAAACACAAGCAGATTTCATCCCCCAACTGCCTTCATGCAGTGAAGGCTCTCAGCTTTAATTACTCACGAAGCCTCAAGTCATTGACTCGTGTCATATGCAGCTATTGACTCTCGATATCAACGGAAGGAATGAATTGAACAGGATCTGCATACTCGTACACCGGCCATTCACCGCATCAGTGAGATGCGAGGAAAGGAAAAGGGAGTCGTTTGGCAATGAACGCATTTTCCGTCTCTCTTTTGAAATATATTTTAAAGCCGATGATAGTTATCGTGATGATCATTGTTATTTTTTCGTTCGTTTGTCCACATGGACATTTTCGTCTTCATTGCCTTCAATTCTGCTTTCCCTATCGTCCAGTTCGACCTCCCGTACACGTCGACCCCTCCCGGCTCTAGAACCACTCTCTTCTGTTGTCTTTTACGCTTCTTCCAGTTTCATTCATTCTCACGAAATGCTTGCAGGTATCAGCTCGGCTTTAGTATAAATTTTCCACTACTCTTCACACATGACAACTTCTCAAGAGACTTTGGCATTCCTAGATTGAATCCATCCACAATGCGTGGGCAACATCAACTTCATTCTAGCAATGATCAGAAATCGTTTGTCTGACGGTCGGTCAACTCTTACTCTTCCAAAGTCAAGAAAAACTATGATCGAAAATTAAAGCTAGATAACATATATACTGCCTGAAAAGGCTATCCCATACCGTCAGAAATATCTAGAATAATAGGGGTGATTTCAGCAATCTTTTTTGTGATATCATTGAGATGAATTTCGAGTAGCCTACTCATTATTGACCTTGGAAGATGTCATGGTGAGCAAAAAAGTTCCACCCGTACTATGCCAAGCAAATATTCCACACTTATCTAAAGATAAAAAATATTTAGAATCATTCATTGCTTTTCATCACTTTAGTACCACACCATAGCAACCAAAGTGGGCCAATTCTTACGGGGTCATCTGGCAACACTAAGATCTACACAAACTTCTAAGTGACTGAGGTCTAATTCGTTCATAAAGAATAGTCATGTCATCAGTAAGCAAGAAATTGACAAATCTGACACCAGACAAACAGTGCTGGAAAAATGAGGTTGAGCTCATTTCTTCAGTCTTGAGCAAATGAATGATACTAATCCATTTCCTGGTTCAGGTCAGGGTCAGGGTGAAAAACCTTGCGGCTGACAATGAAGCCAAACCACTTAAGACAAAGTCCGCCAGCTTAAATTATTATTATTTCTTTTTTTTTTTAGAAGAGGAGAGGAGAGGAAAAAATTCTTAGTGTTTGAAGACTTGACTATTGGAGGAAAGCGTGCTTTCTACCTTGTTCGTAACTCTAAACACCTGGTCAAAATGAAGGTGTTTGACATATTCTGTTCTATTGCTATCAATGAATATTCTGGCAGAGGAAGTACATATTTAAGGTGTCAGCCACAGGGTACAACGTCATGAACAGACAAACAAATAACCGGTTGGGCGAAACTGTCTGTTTACTGCAGTAACATCTTCGCTTTGCTGCTAGTCAGCCGATCAGTGGGTTGAAACAACTTTGAGTTTGGTCAGTCCTTGAATGTGTGACCGACGAGAAAAGCAAGAAGCCGTCGACGCATCTGCCCTGAGATGATCACCACGGGACTACTGGCGCCGGGTAGCAACTTTGTAACAAAACCTCAAGTAATAAGCAGAAGGAGATCACCATGAACCTTCTACTTGGGAGGAAGTCTGTATAGATGTCCGCAAACACGACAGAGAATCTCCTACACAATCTCCCCGAAAGCTTTTCCTCTGAACGCCCTTGATGGGGATCCACCCACGCCCTCATATAGATGGACCAATATACTTACTGCCTTCATCAAACCAACTACTGCTTTTTGAGTACAGCATTAAATAACACGTAATTGTAATCTTTCATATTACCCGTACTGGAGTTTTGTTCTTCTGCCTGCATTTCAGCAGCAACTTGGGGTTTTTATTGGTTTTCTGCCTGCATTTCAGCAGCCACTTGGGGCTTTTATTGTTTTTCTGCCTGGATTTCAGCAGCCACTTGGGGCTTTTATTGTTTATCTGCCTGGATTACAGCAGCCACTTGGGGTTTTATTGTTTTCTGCCCGGATTGCAGCAGCCATTTGGGGTACTTATTGTTTTAGTGCCTGGATTTCAGCAGCCACTTTGGGGTTTTATTATTTTTCTGTCTGGATTTCAGCAGCCATTTTGGGTTTTATTATTTTTCTGCTTGGATTTCAGCGGCCACTTGGGGCTTTTATTGTTTTTCTGCCTGGATTTCAGCAGCCACTTCGGGGTTTTATTGTTTTTTTTCTTGGATTTCAGCAGCCACTTGAGGCTTTTATTGTTTTTCTGCCTGGATTTCAGCAGCCACTTGGGGTTTTTATTGCTTTTTTGCTTGGATTTCAGCAGCCACTTGGGGCTTTTATTGTTTTTCTGCCTGGATTTCAGTAGCCACTTGCGGTTTTATTGTTTTCTGCCTGCATTTCAGCAGCCACTTGGGGTTTATATTGTTTTTCTGCTTGGATTTCAGCAGCCACTTGGGGCTTTTATTGTTCTTCTGCCTGGATTTCAGCAGCCACTTGGGGTTTTTATTGTTTTTCTGCCTGGATTTCAGCAGCCATTTGGGGTTTTATTGTTTTCTGCCTAGATTTCAGCAGCCACTTGGGGCTTTTATTGTTTTTGTGCCTGGATTTCAGCAGCCATTTTGGGTTTTTATGGTTTTTCTGTCTGGATTTCAGCAGCCACTTGAAGTTTTTATTGTATTTCTGCCTGGATTTCAGCAACCACTAGAGTTTTTATTGTTTTTCTGCCTGGATTTCAGCAGCCACTTGTGGTTTTTATTGTTTTGCTGCCTGGATTTCAGCATCCACTTGGAGCTTGTATTGTTTTTCTGCCTGTAATTCACCAACCACTTGGGGTTTTATTATTTTTTTGCCTGGATTTCAGCAGCCACTTGTGGTATTTATTGTTTTTCTTCATAGACTTCAGCAGCCACTTTGGGTTTTTATTGTTTTTCTGCCTTGATTTCAGCAGCCACTTGGTGTTTTATTGTTTTTCTGCCTGGTTTTCCGCAGCCACCTGGTTTTTTTTATTGTTTTTCTGTCTGGATTGCAGAAGACACTTGGGTTTTTATAGTTTTTCTGTCTGAATTTCAGCAGCCACTTGTGGTTTTTATTGTTTTTCTGCTTGGATTTCAGTAGCCATTTTGGGTTTTATTGTTTTTCTGCATGGATTTCAGCAGCCACTTGATGTTTCATTGTTTTTCTGCCTGAATTTCAGCAGCCACTTGGGGTTTTATTGTTATTCTGCCTAGATTGCAGCAGCCACTTAAGGTTTTTATTGTTTTTCTGCCTGGATCTCAGCAGCCACTTCGGGTTTCATTGTTTTTCTGCCTGAATTTCAGAAGCCGGTTGGGGTTGTATTGTTTTTCTACCTGGACTTCAAAAGCCATTTGGGGTTTTTATTGTTTTTCTGCCTGGATTTCAGCAGCCAGTTGGGGGTTTTGTTGTTTTTCTGCCTGGATTTCAGCAGCCACTTCGGGTTTTATTGCTTTTCTGCCTGGATTTCAGCAGCCTCTTGGGATTTTTATTGTTTTTCTGCATGGGTTTCAGAAGCCACTTGTGGTTTTTATTGTTTTTCTGCCTAAATTTCAGCATCCAATTGAGGTTTTTATTGTTTTTCTGGCTGGGTTTCAGCAGCCAATTGAGGTTTTTAATATTTTTTTGCCTGGACTAGAGCAGCCACTTGGGGTTTTTATTGTTTTTCTGCATGGATTTCAACAGCCATTTAGGGATTTTATTGTTTTTCTGCCTGAATTTCAGCAGCCACTTGGGGTTTTATTGTTTTTGGGCATGTATTTCAGCAGACACTTGGCGTTTTTATTGTTTTTCTGCCTGGATTTCAACAGACATTCGGGGTTTTTATTGTTTTTCTGCCTAGGTTTCAGCAGCCACTTGGAGTTTTATTGTTTTTCTGCATGTATTTCAGCAGACACTAGCGTTTTTATTGTTTTTCTGCCTGGATTTCTGCAGCCACTTGGAGTTTTTATTGTTTTTCATCCTGGATTTCAGCAGCCGTTTTGTGTTTTACTGTTTTTCTGCCTGGATTTCACCAGCCACTTGGTGTTTAATTTTTTTCTGTCTGGATTGCACCAGCAACTTGGGTGTTTTATTATTTTTCTGCCTGGATTTCACCAGCCTCTTGAGGTTTTTATTGTTTCTTTGCCTGGATCTCAGCAGCCACTTCGAGTTTCATTGTTTTTCTGCCTGAATTTCAGAAGCCACTTGGGGTTTTATTGTTTTACTACCGGGATTTCAAAAGCCACTTTAGGTTTTTATTGTTTTTCTGCCTGGATTTCAGCAGCCACTTGGGGTTTTATTGTTTTTCTGCCTGAATTTCAGAAGCCACTTGGGGTTTTATTGTTTTTCTACCTGGATTTCAAAAGCCACTTTGGGTTTTTATTGTTTTTCTGCCTGGATTTCAGTAGCCACTTGTGGTTTTTATTGTTTTTTTTTTTTGCCTTTATTTCAGCAGCCACTTGGGATTTTTATTATTTTTTTCCTGCATTTCAGCACCCACTTGCGGTTTTTATTGTTTTTCTTCCTAGGTTTCAGCAGCCACTTGCGGTTTTTATTGTTTTTGTGCCTGGATTTCAGCAGCCACTTGGTGTTTTATTGTTTTGCTGCCTGGATTTCAGCAGCCACTTGGGTTTTTAATTGTTTTTCTGTCTGGATTGCAGCAGTATTTTGGGTTTTTATTGTTTTTCTGCTTGGATTTCAGCAGCCACTTTTGGTTTTATTGTTTTTCTGCATGGATTTCAGCAGACACTTGGGGTTTTTATTGTTTTTCTGTCTGGATTTCAGCAGCCACTTGCAGTTTTTATTGTTTTTCTGCCTGGATTTCAGCAGCCATTTTGGTTTTTTTTTTCTCCCTGGATTTCATCAGCCACTTGATGTTTCATTGTTTTTCTGTCTGAATTTCAGCAGCCACTTGGGGTTTTATTGTTATTCTGCCTGGATTGCAGCAGCCACTTAAGGTTATATTATTTTTCTGCCTAGATTTCAGCAGCCTCTTGAGGTTTTTATTGTTTTTCTGCCTGGATCTCATCAGCCACTTCGGGTCTCACTGTTTTTCTGCCTGAATTTCAGAAACCACTTGGTGTTTTTATTTTTTTCTGCCTGGATTTCAGCAGCCACTTGAGGTTTTTATTGTTTTTCTGTATGGACTTCAGCAGCCACTTGGGACTTTTATTGTTTTCTGCCTGAATTTCAGTAGCCTCTTGGGGTTTTTATTGTTTTTCTGCCTGGATTTCAGCAGCCACTTGGGGTTTCTATTTTCTTCTGCTTGTATTTCAGTAGCCACTTGGTGTTTTTATTGTTTTTCTGCCTGGATTTCAGCAGTCACTTGGGATTTTTATTCTTTTTTTTCTGCATTTCAGCAGCCACTTGCGGTTTTTATTGTTTTTCTGTCTGGATTTCAGCAGACACATGGGGTTCTGTTTTTCTGCCTGGATTTCAGCAGCTACTTGGGTTTTTTATTGTTTTTCTGCCTGGATTTCAGTAGCCACTTGCGGTTTTTATTGTTTTTCTGCCTGGATTTCAGCAGTCACTTGGGTTTTTACTGTTTTTCAGCTTGGATTTCAGCAGCCACTTGGGGTTTTCACTGTTTTTCTGCCTGTAATTCACCAGCCACTTGGGTTTTATTAATTTATTGGCTGGATTTCAGCAGCCACTTGGGGTTTTATTGTTTTTTTGCCTGAATTTCAGCAGCCAATTGGGGTTTTAGAGTTTTTATTGTTTTTCTGCCTGGATTGCAGCAGGCATTTCGGGCTTTTATTTTTTTAATGCCTGGATTTCAGCAGCCAATTGAGGTTTTTATTGTTTTTAAGCCTAGACTTCAGCAGCCACTTTGGGTTTTTACTGTTTTTCTGCCTGGACTTCAGCAGCCACTTGGTGTTCTATTGTTTTTCTGCCTGGATTTCAGCAGCCATGTGGGGTTTTTATTGTTTTTTTGCCATGTATTGCAGCAGTACTTGTGGTTTTTATTGTTTTTCTGTCTGGATTTCAGCAGCCACTTGGGGTTTTATTGTTTTCCTGCATGGATTTCAACAGACATTTGGGATTTTTATTGTTTTTCTATCTGGATTTCAGCAGCCTCTTGGGGTTTTTATTGTTAATCTGCCAGGATCTCAGCAGCCATTATGGGTTTTATTGTTTTCCTGCCTGGATTTCATCAGTCACGTTGTGCTTCATTGTTTTTCTGCCTGAATTTCAGCAGCTGATTGGGGGTTTATTTTTTTCTACCTGGATTGCAGCAGCCACTTGGGTTTTTATTATTTTTCTGCATGGATTTCACCAGCCACTTGATGTTTTTATTATTTTTCTGCCTGGATTTCAGCAGACACTTCAGGTTTCATTGTTTTTCTGCCTGAATTTCAGCAGCCACTTGGGGGCTTTATTGTTTTCCTGCATGGATTTTAGAAGCCACTTGGGGTTTTTATTGTGATTTCTGCCTGGATTTCATCAGCCACTTGAGATTTTTATCATTTTTCTTCCTGGACTTCAGCAGCCAGTTGGGTTTTTTATTGTTTTTCTGCCTAGATTTCAGCAGTCATTTAGGGTTTTTATTGTTTTTCTGCCTGGATTTCAGCAGTCACTTTAAGTTTTTATTGTTTTTCTGCATGGATTTCAGCCGCCATTTGAGGTTTTTATTGTTTTTCTGCCAAGATTCCAGCAGCCACTTTGGGTTTTTATCGTTTTCTGCCTGGATTTCTGCAGCCAATTAGGGATTTTATTGTTTTTCCACCTAGATTTCAGCAGGCACTTTGGGTTTTTATTGTTTTTCTGCCTAGATTTCAGGAACCATTTGGGGTTTTTACTGTTTTTCTTCCTCGATTTCAGCAGCACCTTGGGGTTTTCATCGTTTTTCTCCATGGATTTCAGCAGCCACTTGGGATCTTTATTGTTTTTCTGCCTAGATTTCAGAAGCCACTTTAGGTTTTTATTGCTTTTCTGCCTGGATTTCAGAAGCCACTTTCATTTTTATTGTTTTTCTGCCTGGATTTCAGCAGCCACTTGAGGTTTTAATTTTTTTCTGCCTGGATTTCAGAAACCCCTCCGGGTTTTTATTGTTTTTCTGCCTACATTTCAGCAGCCACTAAAGTTTTTTTGTGTGGGGGAGGGGTTTCTGCCTGGATTTTAGTAGCCACTTCTGGTTTTATTTGTTTCTGTCTGGATTTCAGCAGCCACTTGAGGTTTTTATTGTTTTTCTGCCTGGATTTCAGCTGTCGTTTACTGTTTTTATTGTTTTTCTACCTAGGTTTCAGCAGCCACTTGAGGTTTTTATTGTTTTTCTGCATAGATTTCATGAGCCATTTAGGGTTTTTATTGTTTTTCTGCCTGGGTTTCAGCAGCTGCATGAGGTTTTTATTGTTTTCCTGCCTGGATTTCAGCAGCCACTTGTGTATTTTATTGTTTTTCTGCCTGGATTTCAGCAGCCACTTGCTGTTTTTATTGTTTTTCTTCCTGGATTTCAGCAGCCACTTGCAGTTTTTATTGTTTTTCTGCCTAAATTTCAGCAGCCACATTGGTTTTTTATGGTTTTGCTGCCTGGATTTCATCAGCCACTAGGTTTTTTATTGTTTTTCAGCCTGTGTTTCAACAGAAACTTGGGGTTTTTATTGTTTTGCTGCCTGGATTTCAGAGGCCACTTGAGGTTTTTATTGTTTTTCTGTCTGGATTTCAGCAGCCACTTGTGGTTTTTATTGTTTTTCTTCCTGGATTTCAGCAGCAACTTGGTGTTTTAATGTTTTTGTGCCTTAATTTCAGCAGCCACTTGGGATTTTTATTGTTTTTCTGCATAGATTTCAGCAGCCACTTGGGGTTTTATTGTTTTTCTGACTGGATTTCAGCAGCCACTTTGGTTTTTATTGCTTTCTTGCATGGATTTCAGCAGCCACTTGAGGATTTTATTGTTTTTCTGCCTGGATTTCAGCAGGCACTTGGAGTTTTTATTGTTTTTCTTCCTGGATTTCAGCAGCCACTCTGGGTTTTATTGTTTTTCTGTCTTTATTTCAGCAGCCACTTGGTGTTTTATTGTATTTTTGCCTGGATTTCAGCATCCTCTTGACGTTTTTTTCTGCCTAGATTTCAGCAGCCACTTGGGGTTTTATTGTTTTCCTGCCTGGATTTCAGTAGGCACTTTAGGTTTTTATTGTTTTTCTTCATGGATTTCAGCAGCCACTTGGGGTTTTATTGTTTTTCTTCCTGGATTTCAGCAGCCACTTCGGGTTTTTATTTTTTTCTTCCTGGATTTCAGCATCCACTTGAAGTTTTTATTGTTTTTCTTCCTGGATTTCAGCAGCCACTTGGCGTTTTTGTTTTTTGACCTGGATTTCCGCAGCCACTTTGGATTTTATTGTTTTTCTGTCTTAATTTCAACAGCCACTTGGGGTTTTTATTGTTTTTCTTCCTGGATTTCAGCAGCCACTTGGGGTTTTTATTGTTTTTCTTCCTGGATTTCAGCAGCCACTTGGGGTTTTTATTGTTTTTCTGCCTGAATTTCAGCAGCCGATTGGAATTTTTTTTCCTCAGATTTCAGCAGCCACTCTGGGTGTTATTGTTTTTCTGCCTGGATTTCAGCAGCCACATTTGGTTTTATTGTTTTTCTGCCTGGATTTCAGCAGCCACTCTGGGTTTTATGTTTTTCTGCCTGGATTGCAGCAGGCACTTGGAGTTTTTATTGTTTTCTACCTGGCTTTCAGCAGCCAATTTGGGCTTTTATTATTTTTCTGCCTAGATTTCAGCAGCCACTGGAAGTTTTTATTTTTTCTGCCTGGCTTTCAGGAGCCACCTGAGGTTTTTATTGTTTCTCTGCCTGGATTTCAGCAGCCACTCTGGGTGTTATTGTTTTTCTGCCTGGGTTTCAGCAGCCACTTGGAGTTTTTATTATTTTTCTTCCTGTATTTCAGCAGCCACTCTAGGTTTTATTCTTTTTCTTCCTTCATTCCAGCAGCCATTCTGGGTTTTTATTGTTTTCTGCCTGGATTTCAGCAGCCACTTGGGGTTTTTATTGTTTTTTTTCCTGGATTTCAGCAGCCACTCTGGGTTTTATTGTTTTTTTTCCTGGATTTTAACAGCTTCTTGGGGTTTTTATTGTTTTTCTTCCTGGATTTCAGGAGCCACTTGAGGTTGTTATTGTTTCTCTGCCTGGATTTCAGCAGCCACTTGGGATTTTTATTTTTTTCATGGATTTCAGCAGCCACTCTGGGTTTTTATTGTTTTTCTCCCTGGATTGCAGCAGGCGCTTTGAGTTTTTACTATTTTTCTTCCTGGATTTCAGCAGCCACTCTGGGTTTTATTTTTTTCCGTTTTGATTTCATCAGCCACTTGTGATTTTTATTGTTTTTCTTCCTAGATTTCAGCAGCCACTTGTGGTTTTTATTGTTTTTCTGCCTGGATTTCAGCAGCCTCTCTGGGTTTTATTGTTTTTCTGTCTTGATTTCATCAGCCAATTTGGGTTTTTATTGTTTTTCTTCCTGGATTTCAGCAGCCTCTGGGGTTTTTTTTTTCTGTTTTTTCTGCCTGGGGTTTTTATTGTTTTTCTGCCTGGATTTCAGCAGCCACTCGGAGTTTTTACTGTTTTTTTTCCTGGATTTCAGCAGCCACTCTGGATTTTATTGCTTTTCTGCCTGGATTTCTGCAGCAATTTTGGGTTTTTATTGTGGATTTCAGCAGCCACTCTGGGTTTTATTGTTTTTCTGCCTGGATTTCGGCAGCCATTTTGGGTTTTTATTGTTTTTTCTGCCTAGATTTCAGCAGCCACTTGAAGTTTTTATTTTTGCTGTCCGGATTTCAGGAGCCACTCGAGGTTTTTATTGTTTCTCTGCCTGGATTTCAGCAGCCACTTGGGGTTTTATTGTTTTTCTTCTTGGATTTCAGCAGCCACTCTGGATTTTATTGTCTTTCTGCCTTGATCTCAGCAGCCACTTGGTGTTTTTATTGTTTTTCTTCCTGGATTTCAGCAGCCACCCTGGGTTTTGTTGTTTTTCTGCCTTGATTTCACCAGCCACTTGGGGTTTTTATTGTTTTTCTGCCTAGATTTCGGCAGCCACATGAAGATTTATTTTTTTCTGTCTGGATTCCAGCAGCCACTTTGGGTTTTTATTGTTTTCTTGTCCTTTCTGCTTACAGTGATTATTATGATTTACATCACACATTGTCTTTAGACATAGTTCATGGTACTCGCCACTTTAATGCACCAGTGTCCTTACCCATGTTTTGCGGGCTTATAACTCCTTTTATGTATTATTTACTGCATTCATTCCACCACTGACTTATCTTGATCTAAATTTTATTAATTCCCTCTTCTAAATTTTATTCATTTCCCCTTAAGCCATACACAAACAGTATTATTACACTGTAATATATGTAAGCTCCTTCCTTAGGCATCTACATTTTAGATAATAGAAATTATAGTCTTAGATTCTTAATTATTTGTTAATTTCAGTATTAAATGCAAATTCCGAGCCCCTGTCTCCTCTGCCTGAAGGGAAAGAAGTTCTTTCGAAAGAAACATTCAAAATCTGACTCAGTGGTTAAATAAAACGCGCTTTTCAGCTGAGAGATATTTGGATACTGCAAACCACGTGACGTAGTGCCGAGTAGTAATTGCGAAACGTTTCACATTGCTGAAACTGGATCCAAAGAAGCAGAAACTACTTTCAAGCCTCAGTTATGTCTCGTTGCATCTTGGATCAGGCAGCTAAGGTTTGTAGCAAATTTCAGTAACACGACAATTTACAAGAGTGTGGAGTGTGGGTGTTTAAGCAAAGCTGCACCATTCATTTTCCTTTGAGAAACGGTTCCAGGTGTCATATCTGTACCTGAAATGCTCATATTTGTTTGTGGTACCTTTCTTCTACATCATCTCCAAATTGCCAAATGTGCTTATCAACGTCTTTGCGCAATGTATAATTCAGCACAACGGAGCAATGGAACAGTGCGCAATGCATTTGGAACATACATTCACGGAAGACATTACAAGAAACGTTTGTCAAGATTTTGACTGAAAAATTAATCCTTATTCTATGATATGAACATATCGCATCCTCTGAGATTTCTTGCTTCACGAACCTTGCTTGGAATCACTTCATTTAGCTGTGACTGATGATTTTACCATACGAAAATTAAGCTCGGCGACACACAGCAGCATTTCGTAAATTGCATAACTATTTCAAAGCAGCTGGAGCACGATGAATCTATCCATCGTTAGACAGTAATGTCACACATCTGTTTGCTCCCTCACAGCTGACTCCGCGAAATAAAAACAAAACCACCAAATAAATGAAAATAAGAAGGAAAACCGCATCCACTCTCCTTTCTTTAGATGGACAATGCATAGGTAGAGTGCAGCTTCGTTAACGGCAACCCTAACCATTATTCCCTGAAGTTTACGCAGCCTCTGGAGAATATCGGTTGTGACAGATAGGTAAAAGTGTGCCTTTTACCTTTTCCCAACCACCACTCCTCAACTTTTTCAGTTCACTCGTTGACACATTCTTTTTTTTTTTTTTTGCATAGTTTTGTTAGTCTGTATTTCCATTTGCAAAAACTCTGCTGTGAAAGTTTCTACGCCCATGGTGATCTAGTGAACGAACACAGGAGGAAGGTTGGGCGAAGGGTTATAACTCTCCCTTATGGAGTACAAGGTCTAGCGTAATTTGCAAAACACCCCTGGTGCGAGTGTCTGTGGGTGATCATGAACAACGAAAGCCAAAAGAGTGAGAACAAGTCCCGCAGTGAAAGCGGTCAGTGTTTTCGGGCTATATTTAAGAATTGGGCAAAACAAACAATAAAATTAAGGTCAAATAACACTGAGCAATGCAGCAAATGCTCACATACTGTAGGGAATACCATAACAAGGAAATCTTGCTTAGAAAATGTATTATATATAATATAAATTATTTATATATATATATATATATATATATATATATATATATATATATATATATATATATAAGCATATATATATGTAATGTATATACATTATATACATATATATGTATATAAATAATATAATATATTTTCTAAGCAGAAATTTCCCTGTTATGGTAGTTCTCTATAGTATGTGAGCATTTGATGCATTGCACACACATACATATATATATATATATATATATATATATATATATATATATATATATATATATATATATATATATATATATATATATATATATATATATATATATATATATAATATATATATATATATATATAAATATATATTGTATATTCTATATATATATATATATATATATACTGTATATATAGACAGATATAGATATAAATATATATATATATATATATATATATATATATATATATATATATATATATAATATATATATATAGAATATACAATATATATTTATATATTATATATAATATACATATACATATTATATATATGTACATATGTGTGTGTGTGTGTTTGTGTATGTGTGAGAGTGTATTATTGATTTTCATTTCTCTTCCGTTATTCTCTTTCTTGAGGAAAGGTGTGCTTTGTTGTGCGTCACTTTGCAAGCGAGATTTCCTTGTTATGGTGATCCTCTACAACGTGTGAGCATTTGCTGCACTCCTCAGTGTTACTTGACCTTATTTTGTGTGTTTCGCCCAATTCTTAAAGAGCCCGAAAACACTGACAAGAGCTCGCATGGCACCGTCACGTCCTGTTCTTGCTGGGGTTATGCGAAGGACATGTCCAAGCTATCTCTATCTCCCTATCATCGTTATCTCTTCTGCATTTTGAATTTCCGTGTTTTCCATTAAAGGTTTATTTCCTGACACTCTCCTGCCATCTGCCCCTTACGGTTCATCTTCAAGCTTTATTGGCAAATCGACAGAACCTTTAGATATGGTCTCATTGGTATTCTATGATCTTGTCTGTAAAGTAGTACAGATCGTACTAGACTCACGTACAGTATAATCTTACTGTCGTGTGCAATTTTAGTCTGTTTTATTTCCAGATCCTATTCTGCCTGTCCACTGTTTAATTTGGTTGTCAAGGGAATCTGTTTTGGACGTGTTTGCTCCTAAAAATTAGAAAGATTCAACTCATTCTTTTTTTCTCCATCCAACGTTATTTCATCCCTTTGTGCAAAGCCTGACCTCTTTACTTCGCCATTTCTGAGAGTTACCATACTTGGAGTATGGCCATCTCTTTGGAGATATGATGCATCCCTTTAAGCAAGCTTTGTAAATCCAGTCGTCATTAGCTGATTAAAGCATCATCATTCTGCTGACATTCTTCGCAATATGTTCGAGTGATCGATCCGTTTGATTTTCCTTTCTAACAATTATTGTAAGTCGAAGTTCTTGGCCATGGAGAATGGAGACTATTTCTGCTGCTGCGTTGTTCACTAATCTGTAAGTCTTTAGGACTGGCTCTTTTGTGAGCTCACATCATAACTATCTTTAGTGTTTCATTACTTTATGTGTTCCTCAGGCCTGGGCCAGATAAGGGCCAGATAATATATATATATATATATATATATATATATATATATATATATATATATATATATATATATATATATATATATATATATATATATATATATATATATATATAAAAAAATATATATATATACATATACAGTATATACTGGGCCTGTACGCAATACCTGCTGCACCTGTAGTACATGAGGGGGGGGCGGTTCGCGCGTCTTCTAGGACCTAACAGCGTTTTACAATATTGTTGTTTATCAACTACTGAATAAGTTCTCCCGTGATCTTCATTTTAATATCTAAGTTTATGCAAACATCACCCCTAAATCTAATCGCTGTAACTATGAAAGGAGCTAAGAAGAGTGACTCCTATTTCTGTCATTTCACCTAACGATGAACAAAACGCGCTTCCATACTTAGATTGACATTTCAACATTGTGCTTTTTTTCATTGGAATGTCTTGTCTTTTAATCGGAAATGAGCACAGTCCAATAAGACCACCTTTACCTCACTCCCTCATGAGATTCTTCGGTCTCATTTCCCCCTCGTGTCTGTTGAAATCTCTAGTACGTTTGTAAGTTCAAAATTAGTAAAGAAATAATATTACCTGCGAGATCTTGTCATGATTCAAACTGCGATCTTTTGATCGAAGCTTTGCGAGGACAATGTCCGCAAGCGTGTTTTCTGGCATTTTTTGCGTCTGCAGTTAATGCAAGTGCCAAGGGTTCCTTCTTCTCTCTCTCTCTCTCTCTCTCTCTCTCTCTCTCTCTCTCTCTCTCTCTCTCTCTCTCTCTCTCTCTGCATCTGGGTAGAATTGAAGTCCAGTAAGTTCGCTGGAGTGTTTAGCAGAAGTCTCAACATACCCAAGTTCTGTTCGACCACCAATGCTGACAGCTTGGTGTAGCAGAGGTTGGCGGTAATTTGCTAAAAATAAAGAATATATATATATAATATATATATATATATATATATATATATATATATATATATATATATATATATATATATATATATATATATATATATATATATATATATATATATATATATATATATATATATATATATATATATATATATATATATATATATATATATATATATATATATACCGAAAAACATTCCTTTCGTGACACCACATTATACATCTGTAACAAATCAAGGTATAATTAAAAGTTGTCAAATCAGCGAATAAAAAAGCACCGAATCTACAACCCAAACAAAAAGATGATTTGCTTACGAAAAAAACAACGAAATTAACCAAATGTACCCTTTGCCTCAACCCTACCAGGTATAGCCTTTCCTTGTTTGCTTTTTTCTCTCTCTCAAAATGACGATATGTTTTAACGACATTGCACCGCAAGGGAGGTACAGGCGAGGTACACACAAGGACATACACCGTGTGCGACTGTGAGTTGAACTGAACCAGCGAGTGTGGTGGACCTGAAGGTGGTACCTGAACAACTAAATTACCTCTTCTTCTTCTTCTTCTTCTTCTTCTTCTTCTTCTTCTTCTTCTTCTTCTTCTTTCTTCCCGCAGTCCGTGAATTTTAAATGTAGGACTGCGCTGCTGTGGAAACCGACTTGCTAAGATTACTGTATGCCGTCGCTGGCCGTATGGATTAACCAGTGCTCCATATCTCCAGCCGGTGATACACCGCAGCTGCAAACTCTGGAACTAGTTCATCCAGCGATGCCACTTGGAGCATGCGGCATCATTCATCTCCCTCTTCTTGCATGTTCGTTTCAAGTTTCGTGCTTAATGATTACTTATGGCACAATATGTAGTGGAATACATTTGGATAAATGGTTTTCTCGTGATTTGTTCATCAATGAAGAGTTGTGACTTTAAAGGAAATGAAAACAAATATGAAACGGAACATTCAATTTCTCGTAGCTACCGAATATTTACATGCCTAAAAACCTTTCGCTTGGAAAACGTTCCGTAAACATTTCATTTATAAATTTCTCGCCTTCTTATGTTAACTACTACTCTGATTGCTAGCTGCATATTGACGGTGAATCTTTTAGCAATTCTCGTAGCATCAGGGAACTAGAATCACAAAAGCAACCAAAAGAATCCGATGATTCTCAGTCGAACAGAATGTTGGAGGCGGCTGCCACTCGCGCTGAGTCGTTCCAGTTGGTGACGATCATTTTTCGCGACTGCCTCTGCACTGGCACTGGACGCTCAGTCTTTTGTTGGTGAGCTCTTTGGACACTGACACGCGTCTCGTCTCGTATTTGGATACTGATTGTCGGCAGCATCTGGTGCTAGAGCCTAAGTATCGCTGAGGATCTTTTACATCATTTTGCTATGGAAAATACCGATGCTTCGGCGAGCAACAAGGAAAGGTAAGACTGACAGACAGACGTTGGCGCCTTCGTTTACCACGAATTTTTATTCATATCTCGATAATAGCAAACTGAGACATTTTTTCCAATAATAGTGTAACTATGTATATTCATTTCCAGCTTTTCTTACGAGACCTCCATGTGAGAATTTGACGAAAGCAAGGCTTTCTTTTCCACACAATAGTGAATGCAGCTTGTGCAATAACATCAAACACTGGAAAACAAAGCATTGCGAGACTTGGAGCAAAACCAGTCCCTTCCCGACCCCGACCATCTTTTCACGGAGAGCATTCCGGTTGATGGAACGGTGAACAACTCGCTATCGTGCTTCGTGCGAAGATCGACAACGCCGACAGTTTTCTCTACACAGCCAGATTTATAAACACGAGCGTCCCGCAGGGCAGCTCCTTTAATATGAAGGCACTAACCTTGGCGACATCTGAACATTCTTCCTTGATGGAGCGTGGATGCCAAATCTGAGCCTCTTTCTCTCGGTGTTCAAAAGGTCAGGCCAGCTTTCAAGTTGTGGTCTATGGGTTTGAACCCATCATGGCACCTTTTGTCAAGTCCCTGCCTAAAAGAAAAAGTAAGTGGCCAGCCACCGACGGACGGACGGACGGACGGACGGACGGACAGATAGACAGACGGACGTCTCTGTTCGCGCACATGCACGCCCATCTGGATGGATGACAAGGTCAGCAGACAGACTCTGCCACGCAGGCACACGAACACACGCAGGGACGGACGGAAGGACGGAAAGCTACAGCACCCGCCTTGCGCCAACCGCCCCCCCTTCCCCCGCCTTTTCATTAGCGGAAATTTTAACCTACGTCCATGGATAAGAAACAGAACAGAAAGAAAACATGAAAACGCAGTGAAGAAAGATTGGCGTTTCATTTGTTTATGGGCCACTGATTCCTTATGACATGCACAGAGCAAGATTAACACATCACAGATCAAGGATAAAATTCACTGAAGCTTCTACTCCAAATTTTCAAAGATTTATATATGTGCAGTTCTCTCAGGACGAGGTCCTCATTTCTCTTGTGGAAGTTTCCATGCAGAAGTGTCTGTGCAATTACAGAGACTTCAAAATCCCTAGCAGTGCACACAAATACACACATACTCACACACATATACATACATATATATATATATATATATATATATATATATATATATATATATATATATATATATAGATGCTCTGCTATCACTTGCATTTGCTAGTTCCCATATCCCAATACCCATAACCATACCCATTTCTGTATCATACCCACACCCATACCCATACCCATATCTGTACCATACCCATACCCATACCTATGCCCATACCCATATCCATACCCATACCCATATCCGTACCATACCCATACCTTTACCCATACCCGTACAATACCCATACTGATACCCATATCTGTACCATACCCATTCCTATATGCCCATACCCATACTGATACCCATATCCCTACCATACCCATACCCATATCCATTCCATACCCATACCCATACCCATACCATACCATTCCCCTACCCATACCCACATGCATACCATACCCAAATCCTTACCATACCCATACCATACTCACAGATGAATTAACCCTGCTAATAATAATCAGCAAAAGTCTACGGGCAGCACCAGCCCCGTTCACCTTCCGGTCATATACAAACAACTGACCACATCTTGGTGTAGGAGCCGGAGCAGCTGTTGATGGGTTTTGAACCAATGCTGATGCCATTGGCGGTTCCGGACCATCACCAGTAGTGCCTGCTGTTGTTCTAGAATTACCTGCCGAGTCCATTTCGAAACGAAAATAACAAAGCTCAGCCAAAAATCCTTGGGTGTCGGGTCACTTAATGTTGAAAATTTGTGGACAGTTATTAAAATATTATTTTTGAGAGACGTCTTCACAACCCCAGGATCATTTGAAGTAATCTTTAAGCTCCTGAACCACTCCTGGAGAATTCTTGAAGACTCCAGGATCCTGTGAAGCCATCTTCAGCTGCTAAACGGATTCCTGTCGGATCCGCTTCCCTCCAGGGAAGAAATCAGGACTCTGTCTTCGGAATCATTTCTTCAACCTCCTGGAGAAACGCCCATTGGATTATAACATCTTAAATCTTAAAGACTCCAGTTGTATAAAAGGAGTAACATTTACTGTGATCCTCATAATGCAGGTGGTTCATAGTTACTACATGAGGTTAATTAAACACTTCATAAATTCTAAAGGTCAAGCAAGTTACATTTTGATTTGAAAAACCTGTACATTACTTTTAAATTAAAAATGATGTCCTTACAAATCTATAAACATTCTATTACTAGTACTCAATCTCAACACATTTTATTTCATCATAAAACATGGAAAAGGGAAGAGGGAAGGGGAGGGAGAGGGAACAGGGATGGGAAAGGAGGAGGGGAAGGGGAGGAGAAGGGGGAGGGGAAATGAACAGGGATGGGAAAGGAAGAGGGAAGGAGAAGAAGGGGAGTGGGAGGGAAGGGGATGGGGAAGGAGAGGGGGAGTGGGGAAGGGAAGGGGAGGGGAAGGGGAGGGGGAGGGATGCGGAACGAGAGGGGAGTGGGGAGGGAAGGGGAGTGGTGAGAGGATATTAATTACAAGTTTTCTTTGAATGTTGAAGTTTTAGGCTGTGTTCAAGCTGCCTGGATGTTTCAAAATGATTTATAGGCCTAAAAAAAATAATCTAAGCCTTCTCAGATGTAATCTCTGTTACTAAAGAAATTCTTTGTAGAGATTACCTGTTTTTTGAGGAATAAAAGGTGATGATGATTTTAATTATATGGAGAAGATGGTTATTAATCGAAATATCTATTAGTATTAATGTCAAGGCCTATGGAACACTTGTTTTTTAACTGGCTTAAAATATTTTATTTTCTTGAAAGTCTTTTTGCTCGCTTTTGGTGTATAATTTACTCTTTCATAAGGTAACTTGAAGTGCAAGATTGTGTAGATAACTTCATATGCTTTCTGGCCAGAAATTGTTAATATAGAGATGTGAATGCAAAGTTTAATGTATTTACAGTAAGTAAAGAAATCTAACACACATAGACCTAGGAACAAAATCTTGGCTTTAACAAGAGTAATTTCATAGGGAATTATTTGCTAGAAAGCCATAATTTTTGAAGGTTAAGAAATATAACCTAATCCATTTTAGTTCTATGAAAATCCAGATATTCCTCTAACAAATATAAAATAAATGGTTTCAAGATAATGTCATTGTTGGTACTCATTGCAGACCTACTGTACAGTATGTTACACCAGGTCGCTCATGTTGTGCCGCCACTCCCACGGTTGCGTCACGCACGCTCCGCTCATCCGTTGATTTCGGTGGATGCATTCTACTTTTGTATTTACTTATTTACATTTTTTCAGTGTTGAGGCGTAAAAGCAATCAAATAAGACTATTTCAATTTTTTTGCTTGTATTGGAAGCAATGTTAATGTTATGACAAATTTTTTCGTTATTTTATTTAACATTTGAACAGAGGTTTGATGATGACTTTTTTGCCAAATGCATCGGTGATGAGTGAACGAAAGTTTTGAAAATATTTCGTCCCTGTTTTTCCGAAATTTAGCGACACTTGATGTTTTCTTACAGTTTTGAAATATATGGCAGATTTCACTCTTATGAAATATGTTATGGCCTTACTGTATGCAATAATAGTGTTTTCACATTGAAAAACGTGGAGCATGGTAGTTGCCAGTTCGTGAATTTTGAACGAAATTCTATGCAATCACGTCGTACCACTTAAGAGTAATGTATATACATATAAATTTAGCTGTCAGGAGAAGCTGGCTGACTTTCTGTCAATTACCTGTGTCCTCCCCTCCCCTTCCCTCCCCTCCCTTTCCCTCTTCCATCCCCCTCCCTTTCCCTCATCCCTCCCCTCCCTTTCCCTCTTCCATCCCCCTGCCCCTTCCTCTCCCTTCCCCTCCCCAAGCAGATCAAGTGTTAATTTAGCTGTGTCCCCCTCTCTTTCCCTCTTCCTCCCCCCCCTTCCCTTCCCCCTTTCCTCCCCTTCCTCCTTCCCCTTCCACTCACCTCCCATCTTTCCTCCCACTCCCTTTCCCTTTTCTCTCCCCTTCCCCTCCCCTTCTTTCTCTCCTCCACTTCCCTCTTCCATTCCTTCCCCCTTCCCCTTCCCTCCCCTTCCTCCTTCCCTCCCGTTCACCTTCCCTTCCGTCCCCCTCCCCTTCCCCCTCTCCTCCTCCTTCCCCTGTACTTTCCCCTCCCCCTTCCCCTTCACTCTTCCATCCCCCTTCACCATCACTTCTCCCTCACCCTCCTACTCCCCCTTCCATCCCCTTCCCCCTAGCCATTCACGCTTCCCCATCCCCCTTCCCTTCACTCTTCCCTCCTCCTCCTCCTCCTCCCTCTTCCCTCCCCATCCCCTCCTCCCCATCCCCTCCTCCTTATCCCTGGTGCCCTTATGCTGACTATAATTAGTAGGGTTAATTTACATGTGGGTATGGGTATGGGTATGGTATCATATGGATATGGGTATGGTACGGATATTGGTATGGGCATGGGTATTGTTATGGGTATGGGTATGGTACAGGTATGGGTATGGGTATAGGTATGGTATGGGTATGGTTTGGATATGGGTATAGGTATGGGTATGGGTATGAGAATGGGTATGGTACAGATATGGGTATGGGCATGTGTATGGTATGGATATGGGTATGGTATGGTACAGATATGGGTATGGGTATGTGTATATGTATGGGTATGGGTATGGGTATGGGTATAGGTATGGTACAGATGTGGGTATGGGTATGGGTATGGTGTTGATATGGATATGGGTATAAGTATGATACAGATATGGGCATGGGTATGGTATGGATATGATTATGGGTATAAGTATGGTATGGGTATGGGTATGGGTTTGGGCATGTGCCTTTTGCTAAAAATGTAGTAACTAAGAAAGTGACCCAACGGGTCATGGGCGGTCTAGTCTTAATTAAAAATTATCACACGTTGACTTTGCCTAAGTGGTTTTGGTTTTCTCGATCGTTGACCTGCCCTAGTGTTAACACACACATATATATATATATATATATATATATATATATATATATATATATATATATATATATATATATATATATATATATATATATATTTATATTTATAGTATAATAATGGAGCAAACGACCTGAGCTGACCATTATCACGGAGAAGCCCACATAGATCTAAGAAAACTATATCTAACACCTAAACAACCCCATTATTCCTTTGTTACCACATTTTTCTCGATCTAGGGCGTTGCCATTGCAAAAATGCGGGGTAAAGCCCTACGCCCCACCCATTTCTTTGCATCCCCTGAGGACCTCCATATCTGTCTCATGTGGCTGGGCTTTGCTACCCCTATTGTGATTTCATCATTTTTTTGCCTGTGATATATTATATGTTTATATACATTTATCTGTGTAAACATAATACATATATATATATATATATATATATATATATATATATATATATATATATATATATATATATATATATATACTAGGAGAGGACCTTTAGTTTCAAAGCGAGTGATTCCGATCTTCCTGTAACACTTTGTGCATGTATGTACTTAACCAGGAGGGTGGGAAGCGAGGGTTGAAAGCACAACTTTTTGTGGCGCCGAGTCCCACGACCGAAATTTCCAGGGAGCTCAATTGAAGTTGTGGCTGTAGTTTGCGAAGGCTTTGTGGAATTGTTGGTGCGGTTGATTCTTTCCGCATGATTTGGATTGTCGTCCCAAGGGCCTCTAAGTGATCGTCCACTAAGAATCGCTTCTTATCTTTTCATCTTAAAACCTTATCATTTCCGAAGAAAATAACATCCTCAAGACTTTGACTCAGCATCCGGTTCATCTCAAAATGACAGAAAATGATGAAAAGCAAAGTAAGACCTTGTCATTCCCAGTAGGGAGAGTACTGCCAGTACACCTCATGCGGTGCACGGTAGTCATGACTTGCGGGCGTTTGCAGCATCCCTTCGGTCTCAAGCTGAACTCGCATTTTAGCCTCACACTTGACCTCCATTCCTGCTTCCTTTCCACAGTCTCGTTTGTCCAACCTCTCTAATTATTACTTCTTTACGTAACTGTGGGTTGTTCGCCTTCATTTTCTGGATCTCTTTATCTGGCTGTCCAACCACTCCAACTCCCTCTTTTCTTTGTCTTGAGCGCTGAGTGGCCGAAAGAAGCACCGAGGTGCCTGGCTTGACAGGCTGTGTTCCAAAATCACTCCAGACCTTGTCATTTGTCACGGAGAAGGAAGTTAGAGAGCAAAAATTCTTGGCCACACATTCGCACCCACCCCCAAAATCTACTCAACATCTTGATCAGTCAACAGCCCAGCCCTCCAGAACCTTCACTGCAGTCCATTAGCACCTTTTATGGTGTCTCACTGACAAGCTAACCCGAAGACAAGAGTGAATGCGCAACCTCGCAGTTACAATGCCATGAGATGCCAAAGAATGAGACCAGCGACTGTGATGGCTACTGACAGAAAAAATAGACGGAGGTCCCTGACAGGAGGTTGCTAGCAAAGCTTTCTAGTTGTTTGGCATCTCATGGTATTGCATGAACAACACGCAACCGTGTAGCATCTTTCATCATAAAATGTGCAAGGACATGAAACAATCTTTGTGCACAATCAACGCCAAACCTAGCGTCTCCTGTGATTCCAGACATCTAAAGAGCATCTGTTCTTAGGGAAGACGGGTGCGAACTCCAGCTGAACAGAGTCAACGAAACGACTGCATTGCTAGGGACACAGCATCAGCCTACCATCCCAACCTAGCCTTAACTTACCTAGCCAAGGGCTACACCCCGCAACAGCTATCATAACTTCCCGGGCAAATGCATTCAGCTCCATGGATAACTTTACTTACAATCATTCACATCTGGCTAATCTTAAAACAGACCTCCATTCTCGTACTATGCCCTTGGTTTTTCTGGTGTATAAAAATATTGGAGGAATTCTGTTTGATATCCAGCGAGTAACTTCACTGCCGTTCTATTGACGACATTCTTCTCCTCTCGCTGCTATTTTTGGGATCGCATGAAATACCAAAGGCTGAAACGTGACGCGAAATGCACAATCGCTTTCTGTTTCCTGCTGCTCACTGCATTGCTGGAACGGATAAGCGGACGTCTTACACTTGGCGCCCGATCGTCCGTCATATGATTACCTAATCGAGTCAAGGGGTATTGTGATTTGCGTGGATGCTGAACTTCCAAGGAAGAATTATTCTGAGGATTGACAAGTCAGGATTGGAAAATAGGGCAGCGGAAGACAGGAGAAACAGTCTTTTATTAGAAGATTGGCGGGGACAAGGAAATCGTGAGAGGAGGAGGAGGAGGAGGAGGAGGAGGAGGAGGAGGAGGAGGAAGACAGGGAAGATAAATTCATTATTCTTTGGGAATAAAAGTGTTTCGGTAAGAAGAGAAATCCAAATAAACGAACGTCCAACTGGAATCAAATGTGATCAAAAGTGAACGAAGACTAGCGAAACTGAATGGATGAAAATGAACACACACGGCGACAGACAGACCACTGAAGAATATACAGCAACAGACGAATAAAGAAAAGCCGAGAAAAGGAATATAAAATGGTTCTGAAAGGAAGCACAACCAAAAACAGGTGGAAAGCATCGTGAGATTCAAGAAGAATTAAAGACGACGGCTGACTGGACGAACCAAAGTGTTGGAAAATTACAGAAAACAAAAAGCAAACGAAACCAAGTAGCTCCTTTGGAACAAGCCCTGTCTGGAAATAAAGAAAGCGACACAGGAGTGAAGAACTGAACAGAGCAATGAAGAACGGAAAGAAATAAAAGAACAGAAGCCCTTTGTCCACTCTCCTATAATGGAGAACCGCCCGACCGACCGGTCAAATCTAACTCAAAACTGAAGGGAAAAAAACCCACTTAAAAAGCAATATCCTTTTCCATCGCGGTCACTGAACATTGCATCATCTCTACAAAATAATGATTCTGCCTGAGGAGTTGCGGAGTTCACAGAAGTGACAAACATTAGGGAGCGAAAATGAGCATTTTGAAATGCAATCAAGGAAAAAAACAAAGGGTAACATGAACAAAAAAATCTGGAAGCGTTGTGTACGACAGAAAACATTTGAAGCATAAATGTCACCCCACAGAAGCAGTAGACACGATGGACAGATGGAAGAAGTGATGTTCGCTTAGATAGAGGACAGCACCCAACTGTTATTAGTAACTCCCTGTCTTCCCAACAAACGTAGACAGAGGCTACTTAATCTTCCCACTGAATGCAAGTGGAAGTGACATCTCATTTTTCCTCAGAAAGCAATCGGAGAAAATTCCTGATAGTTCCCCCAAATGAAGGTTGAGAGTCAAGTCTGCTCCCGCTAAATTTCAGGGAGAGGTACAGTACCTGCTCCACATCTACCCACTAACTAGAAAACAAAACGAAAGGTGTAACACCTCAACTCCCCATAAACTGTAAGCAAAGAAGTACCCCCTCCTCATCTTCCTCCCACCAAATATAAAAGAAAGGTATTTTCTCATCTCCCACCAAATGTGAGTTGAGAATTTGGGCGAGGTGGGACCCACTGAAACAGAAACAGGGAAACTCACTAAAAGTAACCGGCGATAGTAATGACTGGAAGACGTATCGTGAGGGAGCTCAAGATATTAAAGGGAAGGGAACCAAAGACCAGGTGTGTGTGTATGAGTGAGTGAGTGTGTGTGTGTGTGTGTGTGAGTGCACGCGCGTGGGCGGAGCAGTAGCACCGTTCACTCGAGAAATGTTCCGACTTACACAAGCCCACAAGATGATGCTCTTATCCTAGGGACTTTTACTGCCCTAACGACTTTTAAGATGGGCGTTTGGGAATCATTCACGGATGGATTACTACTATCTTGTGCAATGAATCAAGAACCGAAGATAAAACGACCTACCTCTCTCTCTCTCTCTCTCTCTCTCTCTCTCTCTCTCTCTCTCTCTCTCTCTCAGAACGCTGATATCAACAGACCCAAACTATGAAGGTTAACAATAATGATCAGTTCACCACTGCTGAGGCTCACCCCAAAGGTCATGACACGAGTTAAATTCAAGCTACTTTGCCAACATTTCGACATCAGAGTATTAGTCGTTGTCTTTAACAACGCCGTCGAAAAGAGTCAAAAAAGTATTTAATGAAAGAAAATTGATGCAAGAATGTCAAAAATATAATTTCAAGGGAGAAAAATGTTGATCTTCGAACAATTTGTAAGACAATTTGGTTTTCCACGAACAGATGACTGAGACATGATGTGGTTGACTGTTGAGGAACAACCCGGGTAGAAGGAAAGGTGGAAATGGAACAGAATTCGGATTTCTTCTCCTCTAGATGTCTCTCTTAGGAAGTCTGGAAATCATACGGTGCTTGCTATTAGGCCATCTTATCATATTTGTTTCATCTACCGGAAAAAAGAGACGAATAAAAGGGTGACGACAGAGCGAAGCAGATGAAGCACGAGATATGAAATACATTTTTCTTATATATACACACACACACAATATATATATACATGTGTGTGTGTGTTTGTGTGTGTGCGTGTGTGTATGTGTGCTTGTGTGTATGGTACCGCCAGAGAAGAAAGAGATTGCACGACGACCAGTTCCCCATACATAGGTTTAACTGCTGAATTTGGATGAACGCCTTATGTAAAAATCTCCTGAGCATAGCCACTGTTTGCACCTTATCGGAAACCTCGTCAGCAGCGCATCAAGCGCCTCACACACACACACACACACACACACACACACACTGCGCCACTACTCTTCGGCGATTATGCGATACCTCTGCGCCCCGCCCCCTGCCCCCGCCCCCGTCCTTCTACTCGGCCCTTACTACGGAAGGTTCCTGTCAGGTATCTGTCAGGCAAGCGGCTGTGAACCCGTGAGATGAAGAGGTGTTGCCTGCTGCCCTAGGGAGTACCAATGATCTGAGATTGTGAAGCTGGAGAATATTCCAAAGCAGAAAAGCAGACAGTGAGGGCAGTGAACCCCTTGTGGGAGAAGACGCTCTTCAGTGTCGGGTAAACGTCTCGTTCTCCTGGGGTCAAGGACAACAATGCAAGACAGATCAGTCTGTTCACTAGAAGCAGTGCAACTGCCCTTGTGAGTGTGCTGTGTCATCTTGACATTTCTCGTCTCCTTGGAAGCTGCAATGCTTCGAGATACCGACAAGCGCTGGTAAAGGGCTTCGGACATCTTAGAAAGAAAGCCCCTCATTTACAAAAGGAACTATTCTCCGATAGCCAGCGCCAATCTTGCTCCTCACTTCAGTCTAGGCATTCTGCGGAAAGTCGTCACGTCCACAACGCCTGAAAATCACCACGTGGTCAGGTGCCTGTGCTTTGCAACTCCCACCCTCTCTCTACTCATGTTATATATATATATATATATATATATATATATATATATATATATATATATATATATATATATATATATATATATATATACAGTATATAAATATATATATATATATGCATGTATATATATTCATACGTGTGTATATATATATATATATATATATACATATTATTTATATATATGTATTTATTTATACAAAGGACAACTTGAAAATAGTACTGTATATGGGAACATAAGAACCTGTGTCAAATTGGAAAGAAGGAACAGAAAGAAACAGAACTGAAGACATTTGGACGGGGCAACTTGACTGTTCGTGAATCGGAGTGCAAAAAAGGTCCTGGACCGGAAATGATATATACTTTCTATCCTTTATAGAGGCTTTTCTAAAAGTTTGCTTTAATGACAGTAGCTTTGGTCAGAAAAGAGGCCTGATAACTCACAGGTGAAAAGGGGTGCGCGTGTAGGCTACACTACTTTGTTCTTTCCTTTTTCCAGGGCTGTATCGCCGCCGAGCACCATCTGGCACGAAATGGACCATGTGTGCGTGCCTCTTGTCGTCTTATAATGGGTTTATAAGATTTATAGGATTTATAAGATTTACTGGAAGCAAACGGGTGAGTAAACCATTGTAGTTTATTATCCGCAATGTTCAGACTTCGTTGTGTAAAATGGAGGTTTCTCCTTTGTGACTCTGGTTTTGCAAATTTTACATTTTGCAAATCTATTCTTGCTTTTTCTATGACTTCGTTTTTAGAAGAAGTTTCAGCTTCCCATGATTTCGAATCTTCAAGTAAATGAGGAACATCATGCTTGGTACCGGCTGAAAATAGATTGCAAACTTATACTTCCTGTGCTGAGTCTCACCTTGAATGGGCCAATGTTAGTCCACCAAAGGAACGCTAATTCTCTCTCCACGCCATCAGTGGAGACCAGTCATCTTGCCAGCACAGCTGGGTGGCTTTCTTTCAGCAAACTTCAGAACTCATTCTTGCTTCTTTTATCCCTGAACTCTTACATATAACTTTCCATCAATTAAGAAAGGGGTCCATCTATGGCTTTCCTCGGTGACTGACCAGGTGATTTTCTTCTCTCCATCATTTCCTTGGTTTACGGGCCTAGGCTCGATGACGGCATGGGAATGCCCCAGGCAGGCGGCTTTTGCGGCCGGAGAGTGTTTAGGTCACTGAAGAAGGAAAACATGACACTTATCTTTTTTATGTTTTCTTTCTTTGATCCCTCAGGGCGAGGACACCTTACACCTTCTCCTGAAGCTACCGATATTGTCGGATCTTGTGGTGACATCGCGCGCTGCCGCTGTCTCCCTCCCAGTCGCTATGGCACTGAACTCCTGCATTTTACCAGTTGCACTTCCGCCACCGAACGCCGCTGGTGGAATGGTTGTTTCCCGGTGGGGCCAGAAGGATATCATGGACATCTGTTATTTCTCGGTCGCGTAAAGAAACACCTCTTTATCCCCCTATCATCTCTCTATCACCTGGCCAAGGAAGGAACTGTCCCTACTACAGATTTGCAAAAACAAAAGAAAGAAAGAAACGTGAGCTTCGAGCTTGCATCTGCATCGCCTCGCCAGCGTTGAAAAGGTTTCAGATATTTTGGGAAATATTGTAAACATTCTTTCATCTTGACTTATGATCTTAGCCTTAACTGGTGCAATTGCTGCAATAATTCATCTTACTTTTCCTGATACGTCTATTCGTATGCCTTACTCAAAATGGCTTCTCTTTGCCCAGGAGTTTTCTTTAAGCGTTCAACAGTCTCGTCTGTCTCAGCTAAAACGAAAGGGGAGTGCTGCTCAGGGAAATGCAAGCTGACCACACTCTTCTTTTTTTCCTCCTCTCTGATTTGGCTGACGCTAAAACCCACTATTATGGGAAAGATGCAACTTCTTAAGAAATATCTTAGTTGAAGGAATTGTAACTCATATCGCCTCACATATTTATGAAAACCTAATTAAAGCCTCTCACTCTCTCTCTCTCTCTCTCTCTCTCTCTCTCTCTCTCTCTCTCTCTCTCTCTCTCTCTCTCTCCTCGTTGGTAGGGTATTAGCTCGCCTAGCTCACACTGAACAACCGCGTTCAAATCTCGAAGCGGACGGGAAGGGGACAGACGGGCACATACCCTAAAAATGGCGGGTGTCAGAAGTGAAAGGAGAGAATATTCTCAAGTCCTCGATCTTTCCTTTTAGATTCCTTCACCCCCGCACGGCACGTAATATCTGCATTGATATCAATTTTCAAAAAGAAGCACAAAATCCGCCACCATATGTATTCAGATTAAGGAGCCAAAGCGGAAAATCATGTCGGAAATAATCGGGAGAACAAAATTCCACCGCTCCCTAATTCAGTGATCGCTCACGATGAGCCTTTTATCCGGCCCCATTCAAGCAAGATCACCGCCAAATCTGACTTTGTTGTAACGCTCTGATTTCACTTTATTCATTTTGTTAGTGGACCTCCTCCTCCTCCTCCTCCTCCTCCTCCTCCTCCTCCTCCTCCTCCTCCTCCTCCTCACAGGCTAGATAAATAAATCTCTTACAGGTGGAAATTGTCAGGAGGAGAATGAATGCCCCATTTCAGAAATTTGCAAGAGCAGGGGAAAAAATTATATATAATATATATCCACATATATGAATGTGCGTGTGTATGGATATTATATATATATATATATATATATATATATATATATATATATATATATATATATATATATATATATATATATATATATATATATATATATATATATATATATATATATATATATATATATATTTATATATATATATACATGTATGTATGTATGTATGTATGTATGTATGTATGTATATATATAACTAACAGGACATAACATTCAAACTGGATTTGCCGGTATCTAATAACCACAAGTATTTATTGACCACAAGAAAATAAAAGTTACAAACTTTCTTGGACAAACAGTCCTCAATTATCTGAAAACGACAGGTATCCATAACAGACTGTATCCTTCTCGGATTGGCTTGTTGGTAATGAGGACTGTTTCCCAAGACCGGCGTTCACAAATTTCTCCTTCCGTTTGGATAAATACTCCATTAGATACCAAAAAGTTTGAATTAAGAGGGCATTCCTATTAGTAACATTATACTAATGCACAGAACAATTGTGTATGTGATAAATATATATATATATATATATATATATATATATATATATATATATATATATATATATATATATATATATATATATATACTGTATTATATTCAAGCTATTTAAATAAAACCGACAACCATAGTTTCCACTCTTATTGAAATTTCTAACGAAATCAGTGGCATTAATTCCAGAAAGTATCTTTTCATTTAGACTTTGAATCAGTCAATATTTCTTCTTCTTCTCCTCCTCTTCAGTGAAGCTTCTCAGGAATAAAGAAAGATCATTATATATTGCTTCCATTTATATATATTATAAATGGATGGACCATTTCCTCGCTATATATATATATGTGTATGCGTCTTCAGGACCT